>NW_010118513.1:0-66633 GCF_000699245.1 Pterocles gutturalis | reverse complement strand
GGTTTCGCCGGCCCTGGGGACAGGACGGGGCCGGGAGTTCGGCGTTGCATAGGTTCCGTTTCCTGTGACTGGGGCAGGAAGGGTTTGCAAACTCTCTGCGTTTCATGCTGCTCCTTGGGTGCTCGAAGAGCTGTGTAAAGTACTGTGTGCTAAGCCAGCATGATGCTCGTGAAATGAGGAAAAAAAACCCACCAAAAACAAAACAAAAAAAACCCCAAAAAACCAAAAAACCCAAAACGAAACAAAACACAAACCACGGAGGAAAAAAGGTAGGAAGTACCGATAAAAAGAGAGTCTTGCATGTTGCCTCTTTGTACTATAGAAACTGGGGGTGTGACTGAATATCCAAACCACCTACACTCCAGGGATGCCACCCAATCGCTGCCTGTGTGCTTTGCAGAACTCCTCCCCGCCCGTCTTGGCTAAGCGGAGACCTTTGGAGAAACTGCCTGTTCTGGCTCATACAGGCTGTAACATATAAAAGCTGTTAGCAGCTCCTGTGGCCAGAAGCTTCAAAACCGGCAGAGTTTTGTTCTTTGGGGGGTTGTAATAAGAGACACCCCTTCACAAAGGTTCATATCATCATATAGGAGAGTGCTATATATACTGGGAGAACAATAGACTGTATTCTTTTTTTTCTTGGTATTATCCAGAGGTAAGCCATTCAGCTCAATAAGTTTGCTTTGCATGCAGTTTTATCAATGCTCATCACATTTTGCTGAAGTTAAGATTTGAATGCTGTTTTTAAGATGTCCTGCTTTCATGCTTTTTACATGGTCTTTTGCCTACTAGTTTGTCTGTGCCACATTGTGTCAAAACAATCCATGCATATGGGGTAGGCATAGCCTGGGATGTATTTCTGCACTTTAAGTGGAAAACATTCTGTGAAGTTCCTTCCAGTCTCCCCATTTAAGATTTATAGTGTGGTTTATGGACTGATCTGGTGTGATAGCTCTGTCACTATTTCAGGAATACTACTAGCTCTGAACATGTATTTCATAGTATAATGATACTTCATTTGGTGTGTTTGTAGTAAGAACATATTATCACTTTATATGGTTATTGAAAATTGCTCAGTAACAGGTGTTGACTGGATTGTTTTTATGATTGAGCTGACAGACAGAATCATTTTTCTGATCACAGCCTGCCAGTTCACTTTGTCTTGCTACCCACATGTACAGACTCACATCTTTGACATCTTCTCTTCTACAGATCTGTTTTCTACTGCCCTGACTTAAAGCAGAGTACCTCTGTGGCCTATCTTTCTCCTTTGGCCCCAAAATGACAGTAATCGCTGCAATCAGTTGTGCTTTATTATTTTCCATTCTCTGTGAAACAAGTGCATTAGTGTTGCCCAACTCCACTGACCTACTCCTGTCAGACAATAATTTCACTGACATTGAGACAGCTTTGGCAGCTCATCTGGACTCTGCAAAAATCCCCAAAGCCAGGCGGAAGCGCTACATTTCGCAGAATGACATGATTGCCATTCTTGATTATCATAATCAAGTCAGAGGCAAAGTCTTCCCACCTGCCTCCAACATGGAATATATGGTAAGTAAACTTTATTTATTTCAGAGTAAAACAAACTGTAAGTCAGTGATTTCATTTTCTTAAACAAATTGTAAGGGTTTAGTTAAGTAGACAAATTATTTGTAACTATTATTGCTTACTAAGATGTTCTTTCCTTACATTTTTTAAGTAGCATTAACTTAAGCAAGCAAAAGCTAAATACTGAACTCTGAACCTCTTACTTGCCCTGTAGAATTTTCATTTCCGTGAGTAGTTCCAATGAAGTTTCTTGGATGCAAGTAAATGGAGTTGTGAGTTAAATGCTTGTTCACCTGAAGTACAGTATGTGATCACAACGTGTGATTGTATATGTTTAAAGTGCTAATCATTAGTAATTCCATTGCTTTTGTGGAGTACACTGAAAGTTGTACTGTTTGCAAAAAGATAGCCAATGACCATTTTAAATTTCTTTCATACATAATACTTTTGGAGACAATAGGGTAAAACTGTGTTTGCAAAGTAATTAATCTCATACAGTGTTGGTCTCATGCTGATGTGTTTTACTTACTGAATATTGTTTGTGTACACCTAATACTTTTATTTTTCCATCAAATACAATGCTAGTTTCTCCAGTATGTTATGTTTGTGGCAAGCACCTTTTTCCCTTATTGGCAAATACTCATGTGAATTATCTGTTCCTGCAGGTATGACAGAAGTTATTCATTCACTGTGATTTCATACTTGGCACTGCTAGCTAAAGCAGCATGTTTGCTGTTTTGTGTTCCAACTTTGAAAGCATGCATGCTGTGTACCTCTAATACATAGGTTAAACATACGTTGGCCAAGCAAAATTTTTTTTAACCTTCTAAGTTAGGTATTCACACTGTTCTGAAAGCACAGGCAAGTTGTGTCAGCACCATAATGTCTGCTCAAAGGCACAGAGTTTCTCGTATGACAACAGATGGTTAACAAGTTTGAGAAAACAGGACACCATCAGCTTGACATAAAAAGGGGATAATAGGAATAACAACTCCTCCTTTTTCGCAGCTAATGACTAACAATTTGGACATCTTTCTATCACAGATGTTACCTAAATCTGGATTTGATCATATAATCCACTTAGCACATCCCAGTAGCACCTCAAAATGCTGAGTGCACTCAAAATGTTGCAGGATGAAGGCCTGTTGCCATACCATAGGCTGAGTTTGAAGTTTGGTTAAGCAGAAAGGTCAGAGACAGAAAAAACAGAGAGGTCAGAAGTCAAGCTCAGTCATCATTTTCATCGCTGTGCTCTCCACTGACGTTTCCTTTGATTCTGCATAAATAAACTTTGTTGTAATGTCTGAGGGAATGGCAGCCTACCATGCCCTTCCTTGGCTTGTGTGTTTTAGAAATGTGCTCCTGCAGTTTGCTTAAGTGAAGCCAGCACCCTGTCTTATTCCCAAGAGTTTTGTAGGTGCAGTGTTCTCAGCTGGTTCAGTAAAAAAAAAACAAAAAAAACAAATCAAAACAAAACCACCAAAAAACCCAACAAACTTCAAAAGAGAAAGCATTCTTCTATGATTAAATCTTTTTTAATACATGCATATGCATTAACTGACAAGGTTTTACCTATATTAGTTGGGTGTTCTGCTGCAGCTTTGCTCTGCAATGGTACTGTGCAAGGTTTGATACAGCATCAGGACTGAAGCCATCCTCAGTACAGCTTACATACTATTCATTTACTTATCATTCTTACTATTGCTGTACCAGTACCAACCGTCCATTGGATGTACCTGCGCTTCCATCAACATCAGCCCCATCAGTAGTCTCATGGACAAGTGCTAAGGCTATCTTTTGCATTTTATTTCACAGTCTGAAAGTACTTTGTGACTTTATGCTGCAGAATTCAGAGTAGCACCTCAAGCTACATAGGTTATGATCCAGAGTACAACTTGAACTTGGATCCCCAATCAGAATTTCATCCGCCAATCTTTAATCGGTCTGTGTTTATCCCTTGTAACTTTACAGAGGAAAAAAAGCCTAGTGAGCAACATCACACATAGCTTGCTCTGACATCTGCTTTGTAGCTATGGCAGCATCTGTTTAACTTTTTACCTTTGTGGCTACAGAAAGGTTTTGGTAGGAAGGTCTTGAAGATGACATGGTGCTGTAAAGCTTACCAAGACTGGGGAGTCCTGTATCAGTAATGCCCATTTGAATTTACTTGGTCCATTCTTTGGTCTCTGTATAGTTTCAATGTATGGCACAGCATCTCTTATGTCTTGTGGGGACATAAGATTGCTGCTGTTTCATATAAAAGATGTTGTGTCACTCAATACTCAGTTTCATAAAAAAGACAACAAACACATTGTCATTCCCAGAAGACAACATGCTCTATGCTTGAAAGAACCTTACGGAGTGTGTGTTCCTGTCCTGAATACTATGGAAAAGGGCAGTGGTAGTGATGAAAATGGCCTTTCCCGTTTCCCCTAACAATGACTAAAAGGGCTGGAATTACAGATGCAGTAGATTGTGGAAATCTCTTGTAAGTGTGTTTAACTGGAGAAGGACTAAGCAGTTTGGAAGCACAAAGAAAAGATTTTTTATCATCTTTTCTGTGTCCACAGTCATATTAAAGTGCGTTTTGTTCTTTTTTTTCCTAATTCTGTTAGGAACTCTGTTCTTCTCATGAATTGCTGCATCACATTCTCACTTCTGTACAGTTCCATTTGTTTTTTCTTCTCCACTGGTAAGAACTCATGGTTTAGCTGTATGGGTTGCTTCTTGTGATTCTAGTTCTGCATACCCAACCTTTTTTGGGGCTTTTCTCCTTGACACATTCGTTCCTTACTGTGGTGCAGTCTGCTTCTTGTGCATTCACTGTATTTGTAGATACTTCAAACAACTTGATTATTCTGTCCGCCCCTACTGTCTTCAGAGTTTGTGTGCTGTAAGACTAGGGATGAGAAGTCTTGAAGAATGGCTTTGAATGCACATTCATTAGGCAGGGGAGGTTCAGATGAACACTGCAATGACAGAACTGCGGAAGTGTTTTCTTTCTCTTTGTGAGAGGTGGGTCTCAGTGCTGCTTCAGCCTGCTGTTGTATGCAGTCCCCAGTGTACGTGAACATCTGGGGAGTCAAAGCAGTGGTGGGAGGCATTGCTCTGTTATCAATATCTAGCAAAAGAAAATGGTGTGTCTTATGCCAATGTGACTTTGAGTAGTCTTTCTCTTGGGATATTAACATCCCATGTGTCAGACTTTAAAGTACTTCTTTTAGTTCTGGTTCTGATATTGCTGATGCCTTCAACTGGAAGTTTTTCTGCAAGTACAAGTCTAGAGTTGGTGCGTATGTGAAGGAAAGTGAAAGAGAAAGGAAACAACTTTAAGACCTATAATGTCATTCTTCAGTCTCTGCTTGTGCTCTAAATGCTGATGCCTTGCCTGCTGAAAGAAAGATTACACTGTCCTTTTGACCTGGCAAAGAGTGAAAATCATCCACTTGGCTTTGCACACTTTTTCTGGAGAAAGCAGAAGGGTTCCTTAAAATTAATGATTCAGAAGTGAGGTGTAGAATTGCCTGCAGCTGTCTAGTGTGAAAGGTGTGTAAATATGCAAATCCAGGGGAAGTCTGTGAAGAAGCAAATCCCATTCTCTGTTAGAGGCTGGTGTTGCCTTTCTGGAACATCTCAGCTGTTTGGCAGGCCAGTAAAGATTTGCAATATGTTGCCAGATGAAATTTGAGTCTTGTAAAACATGTAGTTTAGTATGCATTGGTATGATCTTTATGCTTCTGAAATATTCATTAATGAAATACCTGTTCCTATGAGAATTAGGTGTTATTTTTACCTTCCCTGCAATCATCCCCCCTTGAGGCCAATTCTTTGTTGTAACTCATGTCACTGTGTATGCAAACACTGGTCAAGCAGGTGCTTACATACAGGTATGCTCTTTATGGTTTCGCGTGCACCAAGCAGTAACTCTGTAGCTGGGCCTTAATGAGCATTGAACACTGTCCTCCATGGCATTCCCATAGTCATAGTGGGAAAATCTATTCTATTAACAGTCTCTACAAGGATGAATCCTGGACCCAGTATTAATCAACATAGTTGTTAGTAGACTGGCAGTAGCATGTCTGAAGTATAATAGATGAGGCAGGATTTCACACTCAAAAACGTGAAGCTGAATGTTTGTGAAATGCTGTCTGAAGATTTTAAGAACAGAATAATGCTCCAGATTAGCTTGAGCTTGCTTATGTATAGAAGAGGTTCTGATATAGTTTCAATTCCTTTTTGTTCAGTGATTGCATAAATGCACTTTCATATTTGGGAAAATCTGCCCCTTGTTGAGCGTCACTTTGTAGGATTTTGTAGTAAAAGATCCCCAGACTAGAAATGAGTGAGTTCGGATACCCAGGAGTTATTATTTCATGGCAACCATCATGAGCTGGTGACTGAGGAACTGGAAGGGAATGGAGAATCTGAGCCTATTAATTACTAGTAAGACCACATGAAAGACCGTGATAAAATGGACAAAGGAAAACAGTTTTTATAGAATAAAAATAGTTGTGTTCCAAAAGAAGCTCCTGTAGTCCTGTGAGGGAGCCCATGTGAGTCACGGGGGAAATCTGTTAACTCTCTGTGGCCCAGGGGTGACCCTCTTTGCTGAGGTGATGATTTTGGAGACTGTGCTTGCTTCCTGTCCACGAAGATCTGCAGACAACTTATAAAATCAGGTCAAAGCAAGAAAATAGCCCACTTAGTCATCACAAATGTAAATAACTGCATTATTATTTCACTCCTAAATTTGAAAGTCTTGATAAAATTTTCTTTCTCTCACAGTGATCTTAAAAATGCTCTGTGGATACGCAGTAGGTGATGGGTAAGACAAAATGAAAAAAAAAAACAAACCTGCTTCAGGTTTTCCAAAGTCCTATTTAATACCTAAAGCCTTTTATATGGACATGGAAAAATGAGTGAATTTGGTTCTCTCTCCAGTTCAAATGCATTTCTGATAAATATGCTTCTCAACATATTTACCTATTTTTTGCTTTTCTCTGTGTGGTTTCTTACAAACCATTCTAAATCTTAGAGGACATTTTGTTCTTGATTTGTTTGCCCTGGCTCATCTACATGGTCCCACTGAAATCATATGTCTGTGAGTAAGGATTGCAAGGCTAGTTCCTTCAAGATTCATGTCTAACGAGTTGGATAGGATCTCTAAATTCATATAGTTTATCCCTGCCCTGTTACAGGACTTCCTTCTGCACTAAATACATATGGTTTTCATCTTGTCTACTCCTGAACACATATAGTGATGCTGTCTCAGTCACATCTCTTGGCAAGTATTTTACCTTAGGAACAGAAATGATTTCCAAATGTCTAACCTAAATATTTCCATCTAAAACTCAGATAATTAATCTTTATATGTACTTTTTAACTGCCCAGTAGAACTTCTCTCCTTTTTCATTTCCAACATTACCCTTTACGTATTTGCTGACAGTTTTCTTGGCATTAATTAAGATGCATGCATGCATATAACGTTTCCTTAATTTCCACATGCATGTCTTACAATACTTCTGCATATTGGAGCAAATTACAGTTGCACTCAATTTACAGCTCTTTTGCCAATTCAGTGGACAGCACCCTTAAAAGTCAAAGCAGATTAGGCCCATGATATTAACTATGCGTGTTTAAAGACACAAGTGGCATAATGCAATGGAGAATTTACTGTGGCAGTTACTGGCAGCCTTCTTTTTCCATTGAATAGCCCTGTTCCTGTAAATCTTATATACACGGTGAAGGTTGAAATAGTAATCAGATGAGGAGTCAGAGTACAAAGAGCTTAATCTGCTTTTCATCATGCCAGAGCACAACGTAAATCTAAGTGTAGTCCACCCCAGTGTTCTGGGAGGAGAGATATCAAGGAGCTTGGACCTTCCCCAGTGTACTCCACCTATCCCAGTTTGCCATGGCTTTTAGCTTGCTCTATGCTGGGAATTCACAAGTGAGGTGAGAACAAATGAGAAGAGATGTAATGGTGAAATGTGTTCACTGGCTCCAGTTTCTCCTTCCTACCACTTGTGTTTCTATTTAGACAACTGAGTATGGCCCTCCTGCCTGATGCCATAACCCAGCACCGGGAGTCTGAAGATCATGGGCTAATAAACTCTGGAATATCAATCCTCTCAGAAAATTAGAAGAAACAGAAAAAAACTCATGTGATTTACATGGTTACACTTAGGAGTTGTCTGTCTGCATGACAACTTTGAAAGGAAGCAGTAATTTTACAGCATACTCAGCCTTTTTCTGCAGTGGAGGTAAAACAACTGACAGTAAGGTAAAAGCAAGCAAGAGTAGATGGAGCTTACTTTCTGCTGATTTTGGCACAATAGAGTTTCCTAGCTCTATTTTGCCTCGCAGGTGAGTTTATCCATTTGTCTATTTCCTACTGTACCACTGTCAATAATGCAACACTGTACTACTCGTTGGCTATCAGTGACATGCAGGATGCTGCCCATTTTTCTAGGAGATTTTCATCTACAAAAGGCTAGGAATCCCCCATTTGGTCTCAGTAGCTAACCTGATGTTCATCTAGGGTCAAATCAAAGTGGATGCTAGCTGTAAGTGGTAAAAAAGCCATCAGTTAGGTTCAGAGTGAATGACGGAAGACCTGTTAAGAGTTCAACAGAGAGGACCTTTCCTGGAAAGCGCTCCTTGAAAAATCTGAAGAACTTCCCCAAAAATGCCTTTGTTGGTAAATACTGTGATAATGAATGACTGTGTTAAACTTGCTTTGGCATTGGAGTTCCTTTCCAATGTTTTACATGTAAGAATTTTAAAACATCCATCTTGATGGTGTTTTAGAAGAGAATATTTACATTATTTAAATTTAGTATTAGCAGAAAGCCTTCTAGGAGTTTAAGCAAACAAAAAACAACCCAGCAAAGTCTCAGATAGAAAAGCAGCCTGCCCAGAGCCCTCAGAATTAGACATTCCTTTATTATTAAATGTAGCACCTCTTGAACTTCTTGGCTAAAAACAGAGACAGGGCATTTTTCACAAGAATCTTGATCCAAAGTACACAGTACTTTGTTTCATACATGAATGGAGATGATAGTAACTTTTAACCTCTCAACATTTTTATCCCCTTTCTGTACCTTTAAAGAAAATCTGAAAAGACGAATAGTCTATCCAGGTCTGTGGAAATGTTATCATAAACGCATCAAAAGATGGAAACCCCAGGATAACCACTTGTTTGCTTTTTTTTGTACATAGAGTACTGCCTTCAGCACCGGCACCTCCACATATGAATGCATCTGCTGGTGCCCTGGGATGGGGTTTGAGGTCTATTTTAACTCAACTGAGAATGAACTGGTTTTGTATCTCTGTCTGTACAGTGATATCTGTTAATCTGCATCAAGAGAAGGAATCTTAAATTGAGATTTTTTCTTCTGAGAATAAAGAACTATTATTCTTTATCCTGCAAAAAGAAGAAGCTGCTATGTGTTTTCTTTTGTGTCTCGCTGCCATATCTTTCAGTTAGAGCTACTTAGGAAATATTAAGTATTTTCTTTGAAAACTTTTAAAGAAATTAAGAACATTTTTTGTTTTAATGAAAAACTTCAGTGGTTAGTAACAAAAAAGCTAAAAATGTGGATTTTTTTAATAAAGAAGAGAAACAAAACAGCACAAAAGAAATACATTTTTCATTCACATTTTGTGGTTTTGAGAAAAGACAATTTGCTCTGATCATATTTAAAAATATAGAGGTCAGACACCTTCCTCTTCAGACTTATGACCAGTTGTCAGGGTGACATGGAGCTAGACAAAGTTTGGTCCTTTTTGTTACCACTTCTGAGATAAGCTCTTGCCAACTGAAATATGCCTTGCAGTAGGTTAGGAATATTTTAAGATATGTAGCTCTGATATTTAACTTTTCCAAAGCTAAACAAATAACAGAATATCAGGGAAGCTTATTGTTATTAAATCGGACGGCCTACCAATTTTCTTTGTTTTTTATTATTTAAAAGCCTGGTGCCAAACATGAAAAGAAATGCAGACAACCTTTAGAAGAAACAAATTGACTATCAGCAGTGGTCAAGCTTCAAATGACAGGAGTTTGAATTTGGACCAGATAGACAACCAGGAATATAAACTTCTGTTTAAAATAGAGACTTGAATTTTTGTAAAAAAAGGAATTTCTGGCAATGAGGTTTCTTGGACATCTGTCTGGTGATGCCCCGATTACTATAAGACAGACCTTCTAATACTGAGCCCTTCAGAAGTGTGAATCAGACGTTTTGAGGTTTGGTTTTATGAGAGTAAATTGACTATAAAACATTGCACAATTTGAGTCTCAGTGGAGTATTGGACATGCAGAGTGATGTATTAACCCTCTGTTTATTTGCAAAAGAATGAAGTACAGAACTGTGATTCCTGTCAGCTTTTTTTTTCTCTAGAGGGTAGACTTTGGTAATTTTCTCACTAGTACCTAATGCAGGGAAAGGACTTGCACATGTGCTAGGCACCAATTACAGTATGCACAGTAAAATTTCTAATAGGTGGCAGTTGAGAGCAAAAAGTGCTCATATTCTTAGAGAGAGAGAGACAGCCTAGAGTCCAAATGATCTCAGAGCCCAAATAAATATATACAGTTTGCCAAATCTGTCTGTAAATTCCAATGAGCTCATATGTTTTCATCACACAGTACGTATTGAAAAAAGTGAAGGCAAAGAGACAGGGTTCTTTCAGTCACTCTGCTGAAAAAGCATGCAGGCAGAAGGGCTGGTGGGCTGCTTTACTAAACTTTGTGCTAGATTTGGAATAGTGGACATGGTGGGGGGTCCTACAGAAAGTCTCTGAGCCTGAAAATGCTACCGAATTGACTATACAGAAGAGAAGGGGAGGAGTTGTGCAGGTGACCCCTGGCGCGCCCTGCACACTGCTGTGGGATTTCTGAGAAACAGCCACCGCACGTGCAAGTGGCACAGCTGGTGCAAGGCTGCACGGCTGAATGAGCCATGAGGACAAGACCTGCATGTTGGAGGGTAGCAGCCTACATCTGCTAATCCTCTCTGGGACTTGCACTAGCAGCTGTGGAGTGCAGCTGCACAGATGGGCTGGACATGTCAGATTTCATCCTTCAGCTTTCCAACGTTTTTCTCACAGGAAGAAATTGCTTGAAGTGAGCTTTTCTTTTTTCCCACTTGCTGCCATTTTGGAAGTAAGAGCTTCTGATCTTCCCCTGGACAAACAAGCAGAAGCACAGGGCTAATGGAGAATAAAATCAGAAGTCTGAGGTAGAAAGGTTAGTTTTTTTGCCTGGTCACTGATAAAAGGAGATCCTACTGGCCACCTTTCTGAGGTGCATAAGAGCCGCTGTGCATTTGTTTGTGCCAAGGCACTAGTATGAGTCCACAGTAAACATATATTAATGATGAATAAGATGCCAAAACTGACAAATTGCCACTTTCTGTTACTGCAAAATGTGACAGAGTTGCCATGCAACTGTATTGAAATTGCATATCCCAACATTTCGTTTGCAATCTCACCATGTAACTGCAGTCATGTAAAGAAGATGTTGAAGAGGAGAGCAATTAAAACAGTGTACTTCACCTGTTTGCTCTGGATTTGTGCTCAAACCTGTACCTGTCAAACCTTGTCACTCCAGCTGTACAGCTGGTGGCAGCCAGCTGAAGGGCTAGTCACACTCTGGAAGAATGGAAGTACAGTTCTGTATTGCTTGAATCCTTTAAAATGATTGTTAGCAGACCCCATAGGCTCCCAGGTTGAAAACATGTCTTTATGAATTCCCCAGTTTGCCCATCTCTCCTAAGGTACACAGTCTGTCAGCTGGCTGTCTCAGGGAAGGAGTGTTCCTGCTTCTGCCTCTATTTTCATGGGGTTTTTTTTTGTGCCAACGAGGGCTGTAAAGTTAAATGCTTCTAAAAACACCCAGTTTACACACAGATATCCACATAGAACAAGAAAAGGACTAATACAGTGTGTCACTGTGTATTTTGCTCACTTTTTATTTAGATCACAAATTCTTGCTACCTGTTGCCACTAATAACCATTTCAGAGTACTTGTAGAGAAGAGGAGAGTTCATTACCGTTTGCTTTCGTAATGATGTCTCTCTTGTATAACAAGGCATGCATAAAGATATAAAAATACTAACTCAGATATTTTCTTTTGTCACTGGAGATCTGCATTTTGAACTTCAGGGAAGGTATCTGATTAATCTGAAAACAGATTAATTTCTGTCTCAGAAAATCAGGAAAAAAAAAAATTCAAAATGTTTCAGCTTTCTCATGGAAAGTCGTCCTTGACTAAATGGTTATCCCCACCTGAACAATACTTCTCCTTTCTCCACACATTGCATAATGAAGACCCAGACTACCAAAGGGTAGGTTGATATTTTTTTCTCACTCCCCATATTTGCCAGGAATAATGGATCTTAATTTTATCTTCTTCCAAATTCTGAACTTTAAGAACAACTTACAAGAGGTGCAATTCCAGGTGACAATATCAGTCATTCATTCTCAGGTGTGGCATCTCTAGTGGGGGCAGCTAAAACACTAGTTTTCAATTTACCTTTTCAGATCTAAAGATATTACTGGTTTAAGTATCTGTTTTACTTGGGAGGTATTCTACTGCTTGAATCAGACCTTTTTGTCTACCTATAAGAAAGCTGAAATAAATGTTTTATCTGCATGTATTTTATTTTTACTTTTGAAGTAGTGAGTCATCAGAAAAAGATGATATAGTACTACTCTTAAGGAAAGTAAATGCAGTAAAGTGTTGACAGGTCTGACTGATGGTTTTGGAAGAAGCCAGTAATTGCTTTCTGTGAGGAAAAAAAAAAATAACAGCATGTTTTGCAGAGTTTATGAATCAGATCATAAATCTGCAGATAGGTATCAGCAACACGGAAAGGGAAAATTATGAATTTTCTTTCTTTTTTTCTGTGACAGTTTGTTGAAGAGATGTAATAGAAATGGATGTCCATTTGATATGTATAGAGCAGCCAGCTTTTTCTTCCATTTTAAAATTATGAAATGTTGAAATTCTGCTTATTTTTCAAATACTGAGGAGATATCCTCCTGTAGAAATAGGAAACAAGTCATTAACATTTTCTGGTATGCATAAAAGCAAATTAGGAATGTAACGTTTCTATGCTTGCATGAGTAGGGATTGTCTTTTTTTAAGAAAAGCATCCAGCAAGGGTCTATGTGAAGTTCCAAGACACTTGTCCTTTCCTTTCTTGGCTTAGCTAGTGATACTTTGGATGATATGTAACATCCCAGAACTCATTTGCATCACTCAAAATATGAGAGAAAATCTTGACAGGGAAACCTTGACAGGAAACCTTCTCTCTCCCCTCTTTTTGCAATATGTTTAAAAAGGTCTTTCTAAAGCAGTGAGAAACCTTGAGGCATATGATCGAGAAACTAAAGTAATAATCATACATGGCCACTTTTGTGACTGAGCTTTTCCTCCTATTTCATCAAATTATGAAATTAATATTAATAAAATTAACCTGTATTATATATTATGTTTCTAGCTCTTCCAGCTGTGAAAAAATCTCTCAGAAAGTGACCTGATGTAGCCTTTTCTCAAGGTATTGACATCCTTTGAATGGCCAAGCCGAGCTCTGAGAGACATGGACTGGTTCTTAGAGCCCTGTGAACTGCAAACTGACATCTCACAAAGTCAGCTCAAAACCCAGTGTTTCAGTACTGGTTCCAGGCAGAAATGTTGTGGTGCCTCTGTTTGGATTGTCTTACTGAGACAGATTAATTTAAGGAAAAACAGTCATGTCATGAGCCTCTGGTGTCCACAGATCCTGAATCAGGCCTTACACAAGAAAAATATTTAGTTTCCTAACCTTTATGTGATTACACAATACTGATATTATGAAGCCAGACTAGAAGGACTCCAACTTGTTGTGCAGCAAAACTGAGAGGTGCTCCATGAAAAGAGAAGGTCATTAAGGAGGGTCTGACATTAACCATTTTACCTAGTCATACTGAAGGCCTATAGCGAATATACAACCGCTGCTTTAATAAAGGTACAGGTGCCAAATGACATAGTCCCTTGATACATCAAAATCCTGAGTCCTGATGCTTCGTAAGCACCAACGATGGGCTCCAGACCCTAAGAACTCTGCTTTGAATCTCTGTTCTCTTCTAATCAATGTAATTTAACCATGACTTCATATATCCGTCCTTCACAAATGTCAGCAAAGTTTGCATGTTCAGACTGTGTTAACAGATGTTGCAGTAATGCATTTAAAACTAGGAATAGGAAACTTTTTACTTTTCAAGTAAAATTACCACAGGGTAAGTGTATCCAGAGTAGCAGTGGGTTTGCAGTAGTACAGCAATCCTTTAGAAAGTTAGCAGTAAGAACGAGTGATTCAGGTTAGGAGAGCTCTGTTTAATTTGTTTCGCATACTCTTGTTCAATGTTTTCTACTTGCAGATAAAGTAGTAGTGTGGTTGCTGTCTGAAGTAACTTGTTGCTTTCAGCCTTACCTCCTATTCTGCAACACAGTTTGCCCCCTAAGATGTGTTGAGCAGGGTGTCAAGAGAAAGTTACTCCATTTAAACAATTAGTTTTAGAAGTACAATTTTGACTGTAATGCAAATGAGCAGGAGAACTTTGTTCCTAAGTTCAAATTATAGTTAAAATAATTATGTATATCATTCCTCAAATTAAAGCATAGCTATCAATGTAGGAAGGGAACAGCCAATTATTTTTCAACAAATGTTGTGGACAGATCTTTGTAATATTGTAGTTGCTGCTCTTCTTTTTCTTCATTGTAATGTTTATTTAGCTTCAACATCATTTTAATACCTAAGAGGACAGTTGTGACCAGGACTCCTGTTCCAACAAATCTGTTCCAACCAAGAAGAAAAGGACAACTCCATCCTTCTACATATAAACTATATAAGAACAACTGAGAGACAGCTATAGAAAGAGCTATGGAAAGGGAGGGTATGAGGGAACTGTGACCCACCACATTAAAAGGCTTACCTTGGGGAAGGAGGCTCACTTTTTGGGCTTCAAGAAATTTAATTCAACATGAAAGAGATTTTGTTTACACTCCATTGCTTATTATAGGTTATGGGAAAAACAGAATTTATTTTAGTATTTGTCTGCAGACTGAAACAAAAAAAAAATAATCAACCATCGTGGGTGAAATTCTGCAGCCTCACTGTCAAAATTCCTGATGACTTTATTAATGCTAAGATTTTATTCCTGACTTTCAACCAGCATGTGCTGTGTAAGAGCAGAGAACACCCCAGAGCTGCCTCATAAAGCCTCATAAGGTGGTCTCTAGTTTTGAAACTCCCCATGTAGAAGCACTGGCCAGTTCCCTGTATTCAGTCCGCTTGACAATTTTCAAGGGAAGTGTATTTTTGAAGTGTTGCTTTGCAGGGAGCAGTACAGAGAGCACAGTCGGACAGCTTTCTAGGAAAAAAAATCTTTGGCTGAGGAAAGAAAAACAAATTGGCCAAAAGATGTTCACTTGAAGTTGGCAGTGGAAACATGGTGAGATGCTTTAACTCCGTCGCAGCTCAGTTAGACCTGGTTGAGGGGTGGGGAAGGTTTCCGTGCCAGACCAAATCAGTGATCTGGAGAGTTCTGGGGAGATTTTCATACAGGGTGGAAGGAAGGTGACTGCTTCTCCAACTACTAACAACCTAACAAATTAAGGTTTGCTGTCCCCAGGGAGAGAATCAACAGAGTTTGGCACTGCAGTTTGCATCATTAGCATTTGAAGATGAGTCACCTCCTCAGATCTTGACCCACTGTATCTGTAAATCTTTCTCCTTTTCCCCTTTTGCAATTTTGTGTTCATGTCATGCAGCTTTCTCTAACGTGTTTAATAGAAACACTGGATTTGCCATAATTTCAGAGTTTATAATTTTGTTTATCATACTGTTTTTTTAAACTCTTTGCTAATTACCTTGAGATTTTTAATTTCTCCTCATATAGAAACCCCTCTGGGGTACAGCCTCTTACAGTTTAGAAGATTTTAGGTCATTAGGAGATAATTGGTTTTTTTCTTCAGCCTATATTAGTTAGTTGTCTTTTCTCATGGAGGATCTAGAGCTAGTCCTAGAGGGACTGAGACCACCTTTTCTTCTAGGAAAATAAAATAAAATAAGGAAGGTGAAGCACTTCATCGTCTCCCATGAAATAGAAGTGATTTACATGGCAGGAGGGGACTCTGTACAAGGGCTTTTCACCAGCCTGCGAATGAAGGAATGGAGGAAATTAAAAGATCTGCATATGCTCCCCTCTCCCTTATTTCTTATTCAGCGATTATTTTCTTTCTCTTTCTATCTCTATGTTTGCCAAAAATTCCATATGTCCAGAGAGTGGTCAAGAGTGAATAGCTAATGGAAACCAGAATGCACTATATATCACAGTAATGCTTACTTGCCAAACCCACAACTTTTTAACTGAGTTTGAAACAACCCTCTAAACCTTTACACCAATCAAATGCTGCAGATGATTCCTGAGAACCAGAAAATGAAGCTGAGGAAAAATTAAAGTGGACTAGCAATGCTCTCACTGTCCAAGGCAGGGGCCATGCCTATTTTAGAGAGGGCATTAATAGTGAAAAGCTAATCCCGTCTTCAGATTTCTTTCAAACACCTAACATGCTATTTTGTGAGGCAATTTAGTGTATGAAAATATGCTGGGTGGAAATCAGGAGCTCAGTGCTATTTGTACAAATACAGTACACATTTAGATTATTGTGGGACTGCAGCCAGGTCACTTGGGAGCAAGCACACAAACCTCATGTTCAGCCTCCTGGCAGGCAGCACTCATGCCAGAAGCATGATTAATCCCAGCAAAGGAGGGTGTTTATGGGGTGTCACAGTCCTGGCGGAGCTGCCCCTTACAGCTGCACACCGGGCAGCTGTGTCTGGACCCATGCGCTTGGTCCATGCACTCCTCTGCTCCCCTGGGCCTGGGCAGGCTCCAGGCGCTGACTGTGCCTCGCTCTCAGGCACACTTCCTAGGCACACTTTTATGCTTGTATTGCCCCCTCTTTAAGCCCTATTTTTGGGGCAACTGATATACCACAGAGAACATTATAAAGAGTTATTTGTATGCCGCCCACATGCAGCTAATTGACTTAACGTCAGAGATACAAAGCAGAACAGATGTCTGTACACAGGTTTCTTCCTCTTGGGGCCTTGATCATTTCCTGGATTTTGGATGGTGCCGTAGCAGCCCCAGGTCCCCTCTCTTGTACCCTACTGCTCCAGGTTAGCCTTCTCTTCCCGAGTTATAGCCTTATCTCTAACTCCTCCAAGAAACTCCCTTCATTTTTCAGAGCTGAAGTCAAAGTATTTCCTGGCTTGAAGACCGCTCCTTCTTAGCATGCCTCTTCCTAACACTTCTCTGTTTTGTCCTTTTATTGGCAATTTGCTTTGCCTTTGTTCTGGGACCTGTTACAAACAGGTGTAAAGTAAATCCACTCTGTTTTAAGCACCATCTCTCTTACTTTCCATAGGGTGGTTCCACTGGAATGGAAGATCATTTGTGTTAAGGGTTCATATTGACCTGTGTTGCACTTCTTCAGCTTTAATCTAGGAGGTACCTCACCCACTCCATATTAGCAAAAGCTTGGTTCAATGGTATAGCAATTTCATACGATTTACTTGATTTTGTTCTTTTCACTTAGAGAAATTTCAGCAACTACTGGACAGAGTCAGGGCAGGAATTACTGTCCTACTCTGTGATCTGTGGTCAGTCTATTCACTCTGCAGATTTGTGAAATTAAAACTCTGATTTCAGTATTAGAAATAATTATTAACTCAAAGAACAGAAAATATTTGTGATGTGGGCCACCTCATCCTTTGATAAGTTTATTCTGACTTTGCCTCTTATTTCATACCCCAGAAGGCATAGTT
The DNA here is from genome assembly GCF_000699245.1 of Pterocles gutturalis. Classification (NCBI taxonomy): domain Eukaryota; kingdom Metazoa; phylum Chordata; class Aves; order Pterocliformes; family Pteroclidae; genus Pterocles; species Pterocles gutturalis. The sequence goes on along the minus strand of NW_010118513.1, from coordinate 49,198 downwards.
TTTATTTTGTAGCCAGCCCCTATTTGTGAGTTTGGGTTTGTGCTTAAAAAGCTGTGATGGGCTGGGTAGGCATTTTTACTGTGTTCTGTTCCAGCCTTTCTACTTGCAATTCACTAAAGCTGTCCTGCACCAAGACACTCCACTTAGGGTATTCAAAATGCACATCTGATTCCAGGATCTAGATCCTACTTGGGTGTCACTTTAACACTAAGATATACTAGGATTTGTGTGTACTTATGGTATAACAGTGAGATATTTATCTGGAGCTCCAGCAGTGTAGTAAGTTCTGTTGCTGGTATCTCTGTTATTGCTGAGGCAAGCCCATTTGCTGTGGAGAAAACGGTGGAGTTACAATTCAAGCATGTAAGTGAGCAGGAAAAGCATATAAGGGAGACAGTGTTTAAGCTCACTTGGCGTGTTCCTACCATTGGAGGAGAACTTGGGAAGTCAAATTGTCTCTTCTTACAGAGCGGTTATATTTTTATTCTAGGCAGGGAGCAATGTCAGCTCCCATGTAGAATAAAATGATGAAACTCATACCACACCTGGAAACTATCCATTGTCTTTGCCTTTGTGCAATCCCTTTTCTTGACCTTGTGGCCTCAAATATGAAAAGCTGCCACACACGCTTACTCTGACTATAGATACTCCTGGGATCCTGTTTCAAATGTACTGGGGTTTGGTGGGGTATGCAATACCTGTGCTGAATTGTTCTTCTCTGTGTGCCTCTCCTCTTTAACTTCCATCTGAGTCGCAACCAATGTTTCACTCCTCTCCCCACACGGATCTCATCATCATCATCCACACAGAAGGGAAAATTGTAGCAGAACGCCTGTTCGGGGAAGGGTTTTTCCAGAAAATAGGGAGAGACCTGAATAGTTGATTTCCTCTGATGATGTGGGTTGGAATTCTGTCCAGTGCTAGGACAAATCCTGCTAGATCCTGTGCATGCTGCCCCACAGTTTTCTGAATTCAAGAGTTCCCTGGCTAGGACTGATGTGTTGTGGTAGTATATTTGTAACTTAAGATATATGCTTCTCGTGTTCTTGCACTGTGATTGCTATTTGTTTTTACTGTTCTGCTGCTAAGGATATTTTATTTTGTCAGGTTTGGGATGAAACTCTTGCCAAATCTGCAGAGGCTTGGGCTGCTACATGCATTTGGGACCATGGACCTTCCTACTTACTGAGGTTCTTGGGCCAGAACCTGTCTGTAAGAACTGGAAGGTAGGCAGATACCCTATAAAACAGTTATGTTGTCAGTCTTCTAACAGCCTTTGAGATCCAGATCTTACACTGACATCCAGTATTTTAGCAATAATTTATATCCATCTATGTTCATGTGGCTTAAGAGTATTATTGCTTAATACTGTTCCCCTAGTGATGCATGGGGTAATGTGTATTTAGGTGCCTTGCATCAGAGGGATTAACAGCAGGAAGTTCCAAAATACCTAAATCTAAAATGTTATGTTTTTCTTTCTGTCTTTTAAATAAACCCAGGTATCGATCTATTCTCCAGCTGGTAAAGCCATGGTATGATGAGGTGAAGGATTATGCTTTCCCTTATCCTCAGGAGTGCAACCCAAGGTGCCCCATGCGATGTTATGGACCCATGTGCACCCATTACACACAGGTTATATTAATTACACTCTTCTATTCAAAATCTACTGTCCAAAACTGGACTTTTCTGTCATGTATTTATAGCTCTATCTCAAATAAATGTGTATATATATATTTATTTTCAATTTGGACTTCACCAATAATAAATATTTATTCAGATGGTTTGGGCCACTTCCAATCGTATAGGCTGCGCAATCCACACATGCCACAATATGAACGTCTGGGGATCTGTTTGGCGACGAGCTGTTTACTTGGTATGCAACTATGCCCCAAAGTGAGTTGCTTTCTTTTAATATTGTTTATTTTTATACTTCATGCATGTTTTGGTCTTCTCATAGGACAGCTTACTCCTTTTTCTGCAGCTTGACCTCTATTTGTGCATTTTCTGTGGGCTGCTCCTTTATTCTAACTTAACATCTGAACATACAGCAAATGCATGACTTTTTTATACAAGGAAGAAAAGGAAATAACCTGATGTTGTGTATGGAACAAACCCCAAAACTTGTTTTCTGTTGTTGTTGTTGTTGTTGATTATTATTATTATTATTAATTATTTTTGTCTTCCTCTTTTGTGCTGTCTCCACTTTAATTTCCTTATTTCTTCACTCTGTTATATATACTTATGGTGAGTTAGACTTCCTCAGGTAAGCAATTCCACTGTAGATCAGACCCTGGATTTACTGTGAACGTATGCTGTTGCCCGCAATATGCCTTCGCTTACAACCATGAAGCATATTGGCATCCATAGCTTAGGTTTCCTTCCATTTACCTAAGCTCAGCGTCTACAAATGTCATTTTGCCTTCCATAGTAGGGTACTTCAAAGTATAGGTCTTAGACATCCCCTGGTGGCCTTATATCAGGTAGCTGTGCAGAAATCTGTCTTAGGTTGTAATGAAGAAATGAATTTTTGCCGTGCGTTTACTAGATATCATCCTAAACTTACATCTGGGTGCAGATGAATAATCAATGAAGTGTGGCTCTGGGAGAGCTTTTATTTGAGGTCTAGTTTGGATGAGTGCTTCAAAATCAGCACGGACAGTGTAAATGGCTGGTTTCTCTGACTGCATAATACTAGACAAAGCCATACTTTTTTGTAAGTGTTGAATCGAGCATGTTTTCCATAAACTCTCAGTGGCACAGGTCCATTTGTGGTAAAGAGTATGCAAGAATATGTCATTATTCTAGCTGTTACATGAGTAAAAGAGTTTTTAAAGATTTTGCAACTTAAAAGAAAGGTAGGATTTAGTAAGAAAACTGACTTGGAAAAAACCCATCTCTGGAAATTAAGGATACGTGTCTGTCCTTTTGTCTTTAGTATCTACTAGAAAGAGGTGGTAGAAAATGAATGTGAGAGGTATCAGGCAGCAACAGCTATCTGACTTTTAGCTCCACAACATGGACAAGGTGAAATCAATGTTTGCAAGAAAAGCTCAAATCCTATTTTTTTATATATCTCCATTTGAAAAAAAAAAAATCAAATTTCCTAGAATACATCTCTCATGTTCATTTGAATTGTTTTATACATTGGGCGTTATTGAAAACTGATGCATTGTTTGTGTATCAGTTAGCAATGTATTAATGACATTTTATATTTTCTCAGTCTAAAAATCCCACTGTTTCTCAAACAGCAAACCAAAGCCTGGAGATACAAGCTTCTTCTCTGGATGAGATTTTGAGTAGACCTTTGATTCATAGGTAGCGGAAGTGTGATTTTCACATCTACTGCTTGCACAGTCACAAAAAGGAGATTGAGTGATCTTGCCTGGGTTAAATTTATATTCCTTAGAATTAATTGAGTTAAGGACATTGTGTTTAGAGTCCTGGGCACACATGCAGAAGTCCCTGCCAGTCAATAAAGGCTGTGTCCTTCTGAGTAACCAGCACATCTGAAACTTCTCTGAAGAAGAAGGGGGTAAATATTAGAGCCCCAACTCAGGTTATTAAGATTAGAATTTGGCAAAGATTTAGGGTTTAGAACTCAAATAATTTTGACTGATGCCATGCTGTAATGCTGAAAAATATCTATGCTTCTGAAATCAGGATAAAAAGGTTAAGGAGAATAATTACAAAGTTTAGAACGACCCTGCACCTGGTTACCTAATGGACTCACACAAAACGGCCATACATTGCATAGCAAATGAAGCAGAAATCAGCTTTCAGGAAACTCTTTCTGGATTTCCATATCTGTTATCAAACTAAATATGTTTCCTGAGCAGTCAGTCTGCTGTACCCATTTGGAAGAGAAGTAGGAATGAGCAAATTATTTGAGAGATTCCTACTTTCTTCCAAGGCACAACCCAGACTGGGGCTTTTGATCCAACGCTATTGGCTGGGAGGTGGGGGATGAGAAAATGTTTCATAAATAATTGCATTACTCACCGCGGTACCATGTCACATGCAAACTAGAGGAAAGTTCTCTGGTCGCTGAGACATAACATTGAAATCAAAATCTAATTTTAACTTTCTTTCTACCTACATCATGAGTGTTACATGAATCTTTAAAAGTCTGGGTTTTATATAAGCACCTAAAACTCTGTATGTGTTTTTCAGATGTTCCTAAATCTTTCGGAGTTGCCCCTTTTCACATTATCACTCCTGACTTCTACCCTTTTCCCCCCGGGCTCTATTACACAGCTTTATTCACCAGATGGAAGCCCTCCTTCTTTCCTCATGAACACCTGTGAGACCCCCTACAAATGCAGGTCTTTTTAATACATTACTGGTGCAAATAGTTTTCATCTTCCCTTTTCTCTAACCAACGGTTCAGCCTCGGAGGTTCACAGTGTGGACCCAGGGCAGTGCAACCTGAGAATAAGATTTCACTCAGTTTGTTTGTTCCACCTTCCATAACCAGGTTTTTAAGATAACTGCCAGACAAAACGGTGCTCAGGGGAAGCCTTGTACCAATGCTTATGTTGCTAATTTCCCATAAATATACCCCTCCAGTAAAAAATACTCTGTTCCAGGCTTGGAGAGTAAAAAACCACTTGGCGGTAGCAAAAGCAAGAGACACTAAAGGATATAGAATGGACTACTGGCCTGGGATGACATGGTTATTCTCCTGCTGGTTTTTGGGAATCAGTAGATCAGTGTTTATCAGTAATCTGCAGAAATACATTAATGTACATTTTCAGTAACAGGGCATTTATAGGATATCACTGAAGACATTAACTTTAAGCACTTGAAAACAAGTATGATTTAATTATATTTTTTTTCTTCCTCTCTAAATTGCTAAGCATTCTTTTTCCTTTTTTATTTTCAGGGGGAATTGGATTGGAGAAGCACCATATAAAGTAGGAGTCCCATGTTCTGCTTGTCCTCCAAGCTATGGAGGTTCTTGTACCGACAATCTTTGTTTCCCAGGAGTAACATCAAACTACTTATACTGGTTTAAATAAGTTAAGGTTTACATTATTTTTTTTTAAAAAGTGGATGAGCAACAAGAAGCTTGTATATTGAATTTTGCACATATTATATATAGAGAGATATTGTAATAATACTCTGATGTTTTCTTTTTGTATGCTTTTGTATAGTTAGCTTCCAAAGTATAGTATAATTTGGTTTTAACACTTTCGGATTTAAGACTCACATTAACCCTTTTAGATTAACATTTTTTTAATGGAGAGTAAGCTAATTTTCAGCTTAGCAAGTGTAGCTTCCTGAAGATTAGGTTCTGTTAAAAACACATTAAAAGATACAATATGACTTCCTTTTAAAAATAATAGCTCCAGAAAGAGAAGGGTCATTGTTTAATACTCTGCTTTAGAAATGGAGTGTGACGTGAAAAGGAACAAATTGTCCTCATGCTCCCATTTACACCTGTGCTTTCACCTGCAATGTCAATGAGACTCTGAGCAGAGGAAAACATATGTGCAAGATAAACTGCAGGATATTACCTACCTCATGCACAACATCAATTTGTTTGTGGTGTTCCAAGAGTTCAGAATGCAGCTGCTGCTATCATCAATGATGCTCATGTGCAGACCAGAAAATTAGAGTGAATGAGGAACCACACTGGCCAAGATGCAGTGGCTGTTGACTCACATGCTAAAAGTCTAACTAGACAGAAAGCTACATCACTTTAAATATACTGGTATAGTAACACAGACCAACTGTACCTTCTTGTGTCTCTGAACACAGTCATAATGGTATAATGGTGCTTTGCAGCAGTATATTTATTCTTGTAAAGGAAGGTAAAGAAATACATTGCTACAAAGCAACATATATCAGTACACGATATCCATATTGTCCTTTACACTATGAGTTTGCCAGTATATGTGCTATGCTCCTGACTGAAACTCAGACAGGTAAAACTTTCAAGGAGAGATCAGACCTAAAAGTAAGTGGATTTCCAATGAAAAGACATCAGGCAACCTTAAAACTTCATACAGATTTGGGACAAAAATTCCAAATTTCTAAAGTAATTGGCAGTGTTCTTTTAAATACATTGCGCTATTTCCTGAAAACATCTATATGAATTAATCAAAACCAAATCTGTTTATTCATACCTTTCCTAACAAAAGCTGAATGCCTTATGGGTGCTTACCAGAATGCTTATAAAGAGGACCTACACTTTAAACTAGAATATTACACAGGTTGTTTTCTTGAAATGCAGATATGAAAAGGAGGAAATCAAACATCTGCCGCAACTACTGTCACTGAAATAGCCTCAAGTTTTGGCTTTATATTACATGGCAGAATCTACTCCACTTTAAATATATCTGTATAGTCTGCTCGCACTGCTACATTTAGACCTCTGAAATTTATTAACTTTGAAAGCAATACTGAGTAGGGCAAGCAGAACAACAGAGAATAGTTTTACTAATGCTACATATATATGTGTCTTTCATTCACTAATTCAGTCTATTTGAAGGTGTTTGAGACAGTCTGTCATCAGAATATGAAATATCATATTGGTTAATATAAAAAGAAAGATCAGATTTTGAATTCTTCACCTTATTCTTTTTCTCCAGCAAGATAGCTTTATGGTGGGAATGGGCTCCACAGCATATGAAATGTAACAACCCCTCTCCATCTATCTATAATCTGATCCTTCAGAGAACTTCAGCACCTGATCTGTGGTTCTTTAGACATTTCTGGTTAGTGACACTCTGTATCTGACAGGACAATAGCTAGACAAGTATATTGTCTTGGAATGTGTGCATATTTTAAATGTAAACTTGTAATATTCTATTTACTTTTATCCGAACAGTCACAATGTAAATGGTTTTCCTTTTGGTTTCCAAGTGGCTTGGACCTGGACCGTGCTAAATCAGTCAAGCACTTTGGCTGAGTAAAATCCAGTCCTGCTTTGGGAGTGAAACACAACCTCTTTGCATCATCTATGTACACATTGAAAGAAGTCAGTGAGACAAAACTACTAGGTGGGTCACTAGCCCTCAGCCAGCCCAGTTTTTGACAAAGATGCATGGGACAAATACATATGAGATCTTCTCTAGAGGTAAAGACAACACAGTAAAAACAGTGCACCTAGCCATTTTCAGTGGGTTTTTTTTTTTTAATACAAGATAAGAAGCAGAGCATAAGCAAAAGTTCAGGTTAAGCTGTGGAGCCTACAACAGCAGGTCTAACAATAAATTACTATGCACTTTGGAACTTGTATGTTGTATGGTACACTTTCCAAACAGGACTAGACATTATAAATTAATTTATAGTTCTGTAATTCAGCTGAAATTATTATAACGGGTATATATGTTATTGTATCTGTTACTTTTTAAGTTGCTACAAATACCTTGGTTTTGTGGAATATTTTGTTTTCTGTGGATATAGAAATATTTTCTTTTAACAAACAGGTATGCAGGTTTTTTCACAACATCCCATCATGGTGCTAGGGATTAACTATTGTAATCACACTGTAACTGACAGCAGCAAAAAATGAACTGGGTATAAGCTATTTCATATGAGCAGCTCCTGATAAAACCGGCCACAAGCACTCAAGCATTAGTTGAATATTTTTCATTGAACAGGCAGGATTACAGCTTGTCAGATATTTGATTACCACACAAAATTTGCCCTTCTACTTTATTTAATGAGTACTTTACTGAAGACCTTTATGTATTACCTATTTGAATTGCTCCAATTTCTATCATCTTTTTTCTCTTGGGTTGGGTAATGACAATGCCAGTAAAGCTCTACTTTTATTGCCAGTGTCAATGCTGCCTGATTGATTACCTGACACCAAGTGCTGCTAGAACAAAAGTATTTAAATATATGGAAGAGTTCACATGTGTTTTGCAGTATATCTGCTCTGATACGTACTGAGGAAAATTCTTGATGAGTTCAAGGTTATGCTGAGGCAACCTACTCCCAGGTGCTGTTCTGCTAGTCTTGAAGATTTGTACTAATGTACAAATTAAAGAGTGGTGTGCCTTTAAAGACAGAGAAATTAGCTCAGACTTTTGTTCTGTTCTAAATATAAAATTATGAAAGTATACACACATTAAAATAAGGTTAAAAATATTTTTGGTAAATATTTTGTGAGAAGCGCAAGAGTAAAAATGAAGTAATTGTTACCATTAATTACTGAGTGCAGCTGTTTATAATATCAGCTTGTGATTTTCTGCCTCATTTAAACATCTAAGATGATGGGTAGCAATTGATACCTTTTGGTGCTAACCTATGTGTTCTGGTGCTGAACTTGTATATTATTTTTGTGGAAGATGAGGTTTAGTTCCAATATTACCATACACAGATCTTTTTCAGCTAAGCATATAATTTACTACCACTAAGTTAGATTTGCTTTAAAAGTTATTTTATGGTTGTTTCAGACTCTAATGAGAGTTCTATGTGCATCAGAGAGGAAAATGTATTCCTGGTCAAAACCAAAACAAACAGCACCCTCCCCTCATCACAACAGTGAAATGCCTGTGGAACAAATTGTGGGGAGAGTAAGACCTCTGACAGTCATGACTTCAGATTGATGCCAAGCAGGTTTTAGTGATCCCAAATCCTCTCTCTGTGGTGATAAATGACTTCAGAAAATCTAGGCTTGACCTTGCACACTTAGCCTTGGGGAGCTGTGTGTTCCTATTCTCTGAGATCAGTTTGTTCTCCTCTGAATTTGAGATGAGTTGTATCAGACCTCAGTGAAAACCATGGGAGGTTTAACATAGCTTTTGCAGGAGTGAGACAATTGTATTCTATGAGAGGTTTATGGACAGCAAAATTAGACTTCATGTGCTGTCACTTGCCAGCATGGGGAAATACCATGGGACTCTGAAAGAGGAAACCTCCCAGAGCAAATGTATTCTTTGACACAGCTGGGACCTAACAGAAAGAAATATATCTGTATCTATATCCATATCTATGTCTGTAGATAGATGGATGGACAAATAGATAGATATATCTGTTTATATATGATCTTCAAGGATCAGGTTGCAAGCATGGATGCCCTCTTCTGGTTGAGAATGCCGGTATGTTGGTTTGATTTAATAAGAATCCAAAAGGTTTTAGGATTTTTTCAAAACAAGCACATGAAAATTTGGTTTGTTTCCTTCAAAATTTTTGTCCTTAATTTGAAAGACACATGACTTTGTGCGATTTTTTTGAGAAACAAGGTGCATTTCATGTGATTAATAAGTAGAGAACTCAGTCACAATTGTATTGGCTGTTGGTTACCTATCATACAAAGTTTTATGAATATCAGGTAAAACAGAGATATTCAGATGTCAGAAGAATTTTTAGCGGTGTTAAATCAGATATAGTTATTAAAAAACAGAGGGTAGGAAGCCTCATTACTCAGATACTAAATTCCCTGATAAAATGAGTGTTTAAGAGGCCCAGATTACTGTTGAAATTTGCTCATTACTGTTAAATTTTCAAGACAAAATTTATGTTTTCCAGCTAGAATGAAATGATCTCATAGAATCCAAGCACACAGCATTTTTATGATGCTTTTTAAAAGTGTGCAAAATAGAAAATTTGTATGCTCTGGTTGCCAGATCATAATTGGTCTGATGGTCTTAAAGTGCACAAACCTTCCCACTTGAATTCATAAGGAGAACATTAAACTTCTGTCAACAGTAACCTGAAATAATCATGACCTTCACAAACTGCTTTCTTTCAATAGAAAATAAATTGAAAATCAAGAAAAAAAAAAGTAAAAATCCATCTGATTAATTAAACAGACGGGCAACAGCCCATCTGGTTAATTCAAGAAAAGAAACAAAAATCATTACTAATGATAATTTCAAGACCTTGCTGCTTAACTTGCATTTACCGAGTTTCCCTCAGGATATAGTTATTTTCTGTTAGAGAAGAAGCTTTTGCTGATATTACAAGGCAATACATTTTTAAATTCACACAAGTTAATGGAACAGGCATAAACTTTCGATAGTTACCCATACTCTACTGAGGTCCCCTGAGTGTGAAGCTTGAGAAAACCAGAATGAAATGGTTGCAATTCAGTATTATCTCATTTTCTTCTGCCAAAAGACAAAATTCAAAGTGGAAAAAGATTTTATGATTCCTCCATATTTGGGCACCTTATCATTTGACAATCAGGTTGTAAATTCTTTAAAAATCCCTCATACTGACAATCCATAAAAATTATGCTTGGAGATTTTTTTGGCCAGCAGGAGAAAAAGGGAATATCCCTCAGGTTATTTGTTTAGCTCACGATAGCAATCACTATTCAAATCACTGGGCTGTTCATCATGCTCGAAACTCACTACAGCTTCAAGACATCATCATGTAAGTCAGGAAGTATCTTAGATATGATATTTAAGGTAATAAACTTGTTCCTAAGAGTGAATGGTAATATTGGAATCTAAAAGCTCTGAGGAGTTAAACATCTTTGTTTCATGTAGGGTGCTCTTACGTAATTGAAACGGTGCTTAAAGGCAGGGTTCATTTAAGAAGCAAACTACCTACAGATCCTTTTTTCCATATATGATAAGGAAAGATTTTTCTGAGGACTGAAGGTGTTGAGGATTGGAATACGATGACATTTCTACGCTTTCTGTCTGAACCCAAGCCAAAAAAAAATGTTCAGTGTTTATACAGTGAAATGTCCTTTCCCCCCTCTCATTATATATTTACACAATTTCTTGTTTAGATTTATTTGATAACTGTGTGGGTGGGGTTGTATCTGGTTTTTCAGAGAAGAAAGCTTGTTGTATAACACATTTCTTGCAGTGAACTTATCAATATAACATTTCTTTCATATTGTCATATGATGCTATATACGTTATAACTGAGAAATAAATTTGTATCCCTGTTTCAACTTTTAGTGCTATGAAACTATAAAGAAATGTACATCGTTTTGATCTATTTTGTAACATCTATGCATTTAAATAAATAGTTAAAATTATCAGTATTTACACTTGATGTTCTTTTGAGTTGTCTTGTGTTGTTTCTTTTGTTGATTTTTTTCCCCAAAGAAGACAAGTTTTCAGTGAGATAGTAAAGGACATATCTAAACTGAATTTAAATTCAGTTTGAATATATTTATGTAAGTTCATAAGCTTTACACCTGAGTTCCATTATATACTTGAAATCTGTCTTCATGCATCCACCTACATGGATAGGAGCCCACCTTTTTGTATTGAGAGCCTGAACTCTTAATCAGAATTAGTGGTGAGGGGATGTTTTCTGATGTGCCTTTGGCCAAGAAGAAAAATCTGAACTGTGGCCAAAGGAGATATCCACAGAAAATCCGAGAGGTACCATTGTCAATTTAGCCAAGTTCTCTTCCGTGGAAGGAACCATGCTGCAGTCAGAAAAAGAGTAATTCTTCTGTACCTGAGTAATTCTTCTTCCTCCTGAGGTGATACCAAAGCTATAAAAGCTACAGTTGAAAACAAAAAGGCAGAAATATATATATTTGAAAGAAAAAAGGAAGCTATATCATGAGGACAAGGGAGAACAGAGGAAGGAAGAGAAGGCAAATTAAAAATACTAAGCATTGGCATCAAAAAAACTATTCAAACTTAGCGTGAAAATCCTTGGTTCTCTTTGGTTCATCCTTCAGAAGCTGGACACAACAAAAACCAGTTTTCTTATAATTCAGAATGACACAAAGTTATTTTATACATCACTAATTTAAAGATTCAGTGCGGCGGGATACCCCTTGTCCTGTGCCTACACTCCCTGATCAAGAGTCCCTTCCCATCTTTCCTGCAGGCCCCCTTTAAGTACTAGAAGGTTGCTAGAAGGTTTCCCCAGAGCCTTCTCTCCTCCAGGCTGAACAACCCCAACTCTCTCAGCCTGTCCTCATATGAGAGGTGCTCCAGCCCTCTGATCATCTTTGTGGCCTTCCTCTGGACTTGCTCTAACAGGTCCATGTCCTTTCTGTGCTGAGGATTCCAGAGCTGGACACAGTACTCCAGGTGGGGTCTCACAAGAGATGTAGAAGTTCACTCAAATTTGGGATTAATATTGTGTGTAGTTATGAATAAATAAAGCCCAAGCTCTTGGCACTCTCCGGGTAAGTGTAATGGGATTATGTCAAATAGCAGTAGCTGGCCAACAATATCTGATATTGTTTTTTGTCTCTTCCTGATCTGAGCGCAGTACGTTTTGTACTCCAGAAAAGAGCAGTGGTTCTGCCTAATTTCTTACTTCTGGATTGGTTTCTTTTTCTCTTTTCCTATTGTGCTTCTCTCCCATCTTTATCTTGACTGATGAATTGGTCTGCAGTTTTTGGAAAGACAATGCTAAGGCACATCAAACCACTATATTATTTCTCATTTTCTCTCTGTTGCCCTTTTATCTGCATCTGAGACTGAAACAACTGACCACTGAAGATTCACACTCATGCGTTCTCTCCATCTCCCAGTTTTCTAACCATGGTTTCCATTAGGATTTCACACCGTGATATTTTGCCTACAGAAACCAGGACATGGAGGAGCTGATGTGTACGTAACTCTTACCTCATCATGGTTTGGAGTGCCTTTATGTTATTGCACAGCGGCTGTTGTTAGTCTGAGAACGTCTCATGTAAATTGGGAGATTTGGTTTTCATTTTTTTTTTTTTTGAGAAAATGCCTGTCTGACATGAGTAGTTGGTGTGGCATCCCAGCCATTTACAACCTGGGAGAGGGGCGGACAGCTTCCTTCTCATGAAATCGCATAGTGGCTGAGGGCACAGTTATACCAAGTTCTTGGTTTTTGTCTTAACCTCTAATTCTCAAAGTCCCTGGTGACTTTGGCATCAAGAGATATTAATTTGATATTGACTTTTTTTTTTTTTTTCTGTTTGTTGTCTTTCATGTTAGTAACACTGTGTAATGTACTTGGTGAACCAGGCAAATTTTTCCAGTGTCTTTAACATAGTCCCTTATGTTGGACTGGGCGACTGCTTTAGTAGTTGCATTCCTTGCACGTATGACAGGCTTTTACAGGAACATCATGAAAATATATAATGGAAAATAACAAAAAGGTTTCTCCTTAATAGATACTAGAGATTGAGAATGTATTTTCTTAACTTGGCAGTGTTTATAGATTTTTTTTTTAACTTTCTGTGGGATTTCATCCTGAACTCTAGCTCCATCATTTTGAATCCCCTTTTCATCTGAGGCAAGACAGGTTTATTTGATTTTGCCTGTGAAATCTGGCACTGGACTTGCTCCACTGCATTTTTTGTCAAAAAAGTTTGAAAGTATGTCTGTAAGCCCAAAACTCTCTTGCTCAATTTGCAGTCCATACATTTGCAGCTACAGCCTTAGAGTGCTGCATTTATATTTCAATTGAAATTCTCTTTTGTTAGCAGCCATGGTAGATGAGTCAATGCTTGACCGTACTCTTGTACTAGAATGTAGAAGAGTGCATGGAGAGGGATGTGCTAATATCCATGTAGAAGGTGAAGTATGGTTACATTACCTAAGTACCATTTTGTCTTCTCTAAACTTTTAGTATCCCTGTGACCATTTAGGCACTGTAGGACCCTTGGCTTGCTGCTTTAAGTTGGATTTAATTTTGGCACTATTTTTTTCTGCATCACTCTTCAAAGAGTCTTTATATTTCCTCCTTGTTTGCCGAATCAGATGTGTTGATAAATTCTTCATACTTACTGTGATCTACCTGCAGATCCTGCCATATAAACTTCTCCCCTTGTTTGCTATTTTCATTACACAGAGTTGATGTTTTTACTTTTTCTTCCTCAAAATCTCCAGCTTTTTCCATAGCTTCATGCGATTCTAGTCATTGTCTTCTTCAGTCCTTCCCAGCAGAAAGTTTACTTTCTGCTTAGTGTACTGTATACCACCAACATTTTCTATTTTCCAGTGAAAAACATATGTGCCAAACATAACTGAGATGGCAGTCTGCAAAAAAACAGTGTCTCCCTATGGGTGTGTTGAATGTGCACAGACATGTGGTCTTTTTTCCTATGGGCAATGCCAGAATCCTGCTGATATATCAGACATGGAAAAATATTTGGCATTAGCCACCTCCTGAAGAATTTTTCCCCTCACAGGTAGTGGAAAATATTCCTTTTTTACATATCTGTTTGATTCTTTTGGGTATGTCCATAAGCAAAAATAAACACACTGTTTTTTAGAGAGTGTATCTATTTTATCCATTCTTCTAATCCCGGTGTAGTCACTCAGAGCTGTATACCAAAATGCAATCCCTGGGAACAGTATAGCTCAGTGAGCTGGAGGCAAGGGATGCTCCAAGAGTGGCTCAAAACCAGAAGATGTCTTTGTCAGTCCCAGAGTACTTTTACTTCCTTGCTGGACAAGGCCACATGGGCCCTGCAGCTGGACCTCATGATGCTGTTGCAACATTTACATCTCCAGAATCTGTTTCACTTCCTTCCACAGCGATATCATGAAACCTTCACACTAATGTAGCCTAGATGGTTGTGTGACAAAGCTCTAGAAAAAGGTTTGAATTTAATACCTTTCAAACTGTATCACAACTCAAGAGCTATCCGTTTCATTGCTGGGACCCTATCTAGTACTTTTGGAAACTCAGTTTATGCTGAAGGAACTTGTTATGGGTACCCAGATTGTGGCACAGCCTGGCTGGATGATGCACAGTGGTGGAAGTTCCTCCACTCCTTGAAAACATTGTCAAATTCTTCACCTGTTCTGCTTCTCTTCTTTCCAAAGCATGAACTTTCTTCATAAGACCAATGGAATGACATGCTTTTAATAAAAAAATAGACACTCTTTACCCAAGTTCTATTAAAGTTTCTGTAATTTACATTATTTATTCACCCAGATGTAATTAATCTAACACTTTTGTGGGACTAAACTCAACCTGAATTATACCCACTTATTCTACTGCTCATAGTTTCTCCGACAAAGTTGTGAGGAATGTTTCAGGAAAAGTTGAAGCTAACATTTTTTACTATCTTTCCTTTTATTTCTATCCAGTTATTATCTTTCCATGTCAAAAAAATGTTTTAACTACAGTTTGCAATCTTTGACGTATACATTGATTTTCACCTTTACTAGCTCTTTTCAGATTTTTTATTCCTCCGTAAAAGGTATTTTAATTTCTCTTTACCTTTATGCCAGTTTTTTCTCCAGATGTTTCCCAGAGGTTTATGGTGATAAATACAGCTTCTTGATGCAGATAGTTCCCCTATCTCCCAACCAAGTTACCTACTTGCACTCAGACATAATCTCTCTTTTGTGTCATCTTTACAGCCTGTCACTCATGCTCTGTGTCATTGGATCATCTTTATTTTTGATAACTTTGTCCCAGTTGCTTGCAAGAGATCACATTTTTTTTCTTTTTTTTTTTTTTTTTTCTCATGAGTTTATATTTTAGTGTCTGTGGATGCTAATAACAGCTTCACAAAGCCCCACATAGCGGTACCTTCAGGAAACTCTTCTCT
The DNA here is from genome assembly GCF_000699245.1 of Pterocles gutturalis. NCBI lineage: Eukaryota > Metazoa > Chordata > Aves > Pterocliformes > Pteroclidae > Pterocles > Pterocles gutturalis. The sequence continues at coordinate 33,768 of NW_010118513.1, read as the reverse complement.
TAAATACTGCCGTTTAGGTGTGTATTGCTACATAGACATACAGCTATGGAGTCAAACAACAACCCTTTGAAGTCAATGGAAGTTTTGGTTGTTCCATTAGAAGTGGAATTTCTCCTCTGGTAAACTGAGGACTTCTGCTTTTCCTCATCTTTTTAAGTAGTATCACTTTTCCTCAGTTAAAGAGAGAAGGAACTTCAGAGAAATGTGCAAGCTCTATCCACTTCTCCAAAAGGTGTATAAGCATGTAATAGAGAGAGAGAGGGTTACAAAAAGGAGAAAACACATCAGAAGGAGCAAAACACAAGCTGAATGAAACTAAGCAAATGCAAAAGATAATTTTAACTTTGAGTCTTTGGAAATTTCTACTTTAGCACATGCTGTTTGTTTAAGTTTTTGTGCAATGAAGACAACATACTGTGGAGCTCACTCGGAATATAAAGGCTTTTATTTCTGACAGCTGCATTTACCAAAGAAACAGAGCCAATAAAAGTCTTTAAACTGAAAAATGACAAAATAAGTAAAATATCTGATTTTGGGTAAAAATTAACAGCATTAAGGCTCCTTGTTTTCTAAAATTAAACAATACTGTTAGTGTACTGAAAGCCTTTTGCTCCTTACTGGTGGTACCAGAAATGAGTTTCTACTCTAAATTCCTACAATCATATTTTATTTGTTAAACTTATTTTCTCCAAGCCCGTTTTAACTTTTATCACTTTTGAAGTATTTTCTTCCATGTTATGGTATATCCTTGTCAACAGTATCCTTGTCAATCTTAAAACAGTCTTTCAGAGGCTTCACCAATCAGAAAACACCGGTCCTTAAAACTGCAACACGTTTTCCTATTTATTGTCATATAAGTTATGTGTTTTCAAAACAATATGAACTAAATTGCTTTTAGCTGGTACTTCAGAATGTTATTTATATGATACGTATTTTTAAAATTGCTCACCATTATATTAATGAAAAATCTCATCCCTCCTCATAAAGAGCAAGAGGTATTAAAATAATAGTCTATGCACCACGTGGTAGAGCACCTGAGTAAAAAAGGCAAGATCCCAAAAAAATCACTTGTTTATTTAAAGAGCTGTTTAGACAGACTATAAGTTCCTAAATCCAAGAAAGTGATAAAAAATACTTTCTTCCTACCAAAAAATGTCTGCATATGCTAGTGTAGAAACAGAACCTGTTCACCTCTTTTCAGTGGTGAAAGCAAAACTGAATTTTGACATCCCCAAGCATGAAGGGCTGGAGCCTTCCTCCCAGGAAGAAACAGGGGGCTTGGAAGAGCTACAGTGCATGGAATTTGGGAAGAAGAAAAGAGGCTATGATGGTAGCAAGTGCTGCTTCTATAAATGTTCAGGTTTTTTCCATGGTGTCTATTTGTCAGATAACCCACATGCAAAGCAGGAGGCTTAGATTTAGTTTCTTCCTCATCCTGAGGAGATTGATCCCCTCTCTCACAGTTTCAGTAGACTCCAGTTTACATGTGCAGAAAAGCTTTCTTTAAAGGCACGTAGGCAAGCAATAAGAAGCCACTGCTTCACAGCCAAGTGTGCAAGAGTCATGCAAGAGGCCCAAGGGAAAATGAAAGTGGTGGTTTGGACACCTGACTAGAAGAGTTACAAATCCCAGCCCCTGCTCTCATGCCTGTGGCTCCTGTAGACAGTGATTTTGGCATGCACAATGTATAACATTATGCATTTATTTTCAAACATAGAACATAAAATGCAACATTCCCAGGAACACAGTCTAGAACTCACCACCTGCTATGGAACAGTGTGTGTCCCACCTGAGAGAACGAATAACACTTTCTCTCTAACCTGTACGAAGGCTGGGCAAGCTGACAAAAGAGCTAAGTAGAAGCTAGTTCTGAAGTGCGTGTTCACATTATTCACTCATACAGAAAAAAAAAATAAAAAGGAAGTAGAAATAAACCCAAACATTATAACAAGTATGCTCTCTTGGGTGTTTTGTAAATTTTAAATGAAGGAATGCCTTGTCAGATAAGCACAAGTCTTACCCTACTTATAAGGTGGGGTAGGGCAGGAAGTGAGCTCTCTAGTGCTAGGATCACAGAAGGCCAGGTTTTGTTACTTTTATTCCAGCTGTGTAGTTGAAAGAGTTACTGACGGCATTTAATGGAATTAATGGCAAAGTAAGATAATGCAATGGTAAAGTCATGGAGGCAAAACAAGAACTGTGCTATTTATCTATGTGTGTAAAAGTATATGCAGATCTGCACATATTCCTAAGCTTTCACATTCCTCATTCATCAGAAGTTTGGTAAATCTTAACGTTACTACAAAGACTATATATCAATCCATAGAATTTACTTCATACCTTTTTTCCCCTGTGCCTTAGCCAAGCCTCACCATGTGTGTGCATTAGAAATCCTTGACAAAAGCCAGCTGAGGGCTGAAATGTTGGGAATTTGCCCTCTTTACCCTTATGAATAAATCTTCTTTAAAAGCAAGGAAAAAATCCTCTTGGCTTGGAATATCTCAGCATGCTGACTGTGCACAAACCAAGGCTGGAATAATCATGCATTGCTGTGATTTGTTTTTATATTGACTCCTAGTCATGTTTTAAAAAAAGAATACAAGTATTATAATTTCTTATTGCTGTGCACAAGGTGCTTGCCAGACAGTTAAGGAGGGCCAGCTGTTAGCTTTCAGGAGATGCCAGTGGAAGGACTGATAGACTTTTTTTAACCAATACATTCAGAAACTTACAACATTTTTGCAAGTACTACATTTGCTTGCCTTGAGACAGAGTGCTAGGAAAGCACTGAATGCAGTTTTAGCTGTCTTTTCAGAGAAGAGGAGAAAGGCACTGAAATATGTGCTATGTGATGAGCTAATTCTTCATGGACCACCAGTGAGTGTTCTGAAAGCTACACTTTGAGAATTTTTTCTGTAAATGATGCCAAATGAAAGCATGGTCTGATAAAACAAAACAAAACAAAATTATTCTGTCTGACTCTACCTGTCCGTAAGCTATGCAAAGAAAGCACTGATGCTTTTTCCACTGCTAGTCCTGGCACCTAGGTTTATGAAAGCTGCAGGTCCATGAAGAGAGTTTAGAGTGAAAAGAACTGTCACCAGTAAATCTAAGTGCTAGTGGTATCAGTGTTGTGAAAGCAACTATTGTAACAGGATGATTTTAGTTTTCCTGTAGTTAAAACACTAATTCTCATTAAGAACCACCCACTGTAGGAGAAGATCAGGTTCAAGACCATCTGAGGAACCTGAAGGTGCACAAATCCATGGGACCTGATGAGTTACATCTGCAGGTCCTGAGAAAACTGACAGATGAAGTTGTGAAGCCACAAAAAGAAGACCTAGAGAACTACAGGTCGGTCAGTCTCACCTCTGTGCTCAGCAAGATCATGGAGCAGATCCTCCTTGGAAACTATGCTAAGACACATGGAAAATAAGGATGTGACTGGCTTCCCTAAGAGTAAATTGTGCCTGACAAATTCAGTGGCCTTGTATGATGGGGTCACAGTGTTGATGGATAAGGGAAGAGCAAATGACATAATCTACCTGGACTTGTGCAAAGCCTTTGACACTGTCCTGCATGACATCCTTGTCTCTAAATTGGAGAGACATAGATTTGATTGAAGGACCACTTGCTGGATAAGGAATTGGCTGTATGCTCACACGCAAAAAGTTGCGGTCAACTGCTCAATGTCCAAGTGGAGACCAGTAACAAATGGTGTTCCTCAGGGGTCAATATTGGGACTGGTGTTGTTTAACATCTTTGTCAGAGACATGAAAAGTGGGATTGAGTGCACCCTCAGCAAATTTGCTGATGACACCAAGCTGTGTGGTGCGATCGACACAATGGAGGGAAGGGATGCCATCCAGAGGGACCTGGATAGACTTTAGAGGTGGTCCCATGCAAACCTCATGGAGTTCAACAAGGTCAAGTGCAAGGTCCTGCATGTGGGTTGGGGCAACCCCAAGCACAAATACAGCCTGGGAGGAGAATGGATTGAGAGCAACCCTAAAGAGAAGGACTTGGGAGTATTAGTTGATGAGAAGCTGAATATGTTCCAGCAATGTGCACTTGTAACCCAGAAAGCCAACCATATACCTGCCCATGGGAAGGGGTTTAGAACTAGATGATCTTAAGGTCCCTTCCAACCCAAATCATTCTATGATTCTATGATTATTTGCCATTTGATTCATAACACCAGCTAAGCTTTCTCCTGTTAGTGCAGATTTTTTTTTAATCACCAGAGGTGTATTTTCTTGTTATATCCCATCCCATAAATTAAAAGGCTTTCGGTTAGGCACAACTCTATTGATCTGACCTGGCAGTAGCCCAGACAGCAAAGTTTGGCAGTGACTCCAGTGGCAGCTGGTTCAGTTCTGCCCAGCTGTGCATGTTGTGGGAGCAGCACTGAAGGTTTCTCCCTTTCCTGTCATGCCTTGCCACCATGGCTACAGTCTGTGAGAGCTGATCAGAAGGAGGAATACAGATGAAGACCACAACTTCATTAACAAAACACTTGTTGTATCTGAGGAAGTCCAGAACAAGACTACAGTGCTTCTACTGTGTAATCACAAAGTAGCTTTTCCACAGTCTCTAACACTCTGACTTTCCTCCCCTCCTCTTTTGTAGAAAATGTAGTTCATAAAGAAAGTGTCAGAAAAAAACTTGCTTAAATACAGCTGGATAAATAGCTTATATAGATAAAGAGGAAAGAGATTACAGATCCTAGCATCTGGCTAGTCTCATTCTTGACATGGTCCACTGAAAATTAAATAGACAAATCTGTACCAAATACCCTTCAGATCCTTTTTTTTTTTTTTTTTTTTTTTTTTTTTTTTGAGTAGTTTACTGCTCCCTCAGCAAGATAAAAATGTCTTTTTGAGACTTTTTTTTGGGACGAGAAACTAGTTCAATTGTTAGAAGAAATCTTACTGTTCATACTTTTTGTATCAGTTCTGAGACTCCATATACGCAGGCTCAGATGTGTTTAAAAATTCAACCTGTCACTTCCTTCAACAAGTAGCTTCCCCTATGTTTCTCTTACTGATTTTTTCTGTGATTTCTCTCAGTCTATCCCTGAACCAGAAGCTGATGTTAAAGACAAAGGAAAATACATAAATCTGACTGGATATAGGGATTAGAATTTGGGCAAAGAATAAAAAATACAGTTTGGGAACTGTTTGCATGTAGATAAACTTGCTGATATGTTTTGCATTAAAATTTAATCTGGTAGATCCGTAAGAGTAAGAAGGAGTAAGAATTAAGGATAAAACTGCAGGATTTGATCAACAAAGCAAGATGAGAATGAAGCAGACAGCCTGGAAGCCAAAAGAAGGCAGTAATCAGAGAAAGTGAGAGAAAGAGGAATTGCATAAAAGACAGGAGGCAGAATAAACATAAAGATGATAGAAACGTGCCTATTAGATTTAACTGAAATGACAGTTAAAAGAAACCTCTAGTTTAGATTATCTGCTGGCAAAGATCAACCATTTTTGGTAAAATCATTTTTAATCCCTGTAACTTGTAATTCTATGGCCTCCTTTTACATACCAAAATAAACTTTCTCCCACATTCTGTATCACTCTGTCATTAGGACTGTTATTTCAACTTTTTGTTTTGAAAAACATTCATCCCTCTAATAGCCAGTCAGGGACAGAAGATTTATTTTATATTTTTTTTTTCCCTTTTTTTTTTTTTTTTAAAGAAAATGGTCTTAGAAGCCAAAGTTTACAGAAAAAAAGTGCAGCAGAGTAGTTCCAATACACACCACTTTTTCCAGATGCAGTGAAGGTACAAGATAAGTCAGTCACATGGAGCACAAGACAGTACTGAACAAAAGAAAAAAAAGTGATGTATTGTTGAGACTGGTCCTGCCTTGGCTGGAGACAGTTTAATGATCTAATGGGTATTTTCCAGTTCTAACTTCTACTGTATGATAGCTCTTCTGACTGAGCAAAGAAAGAAAAAAAATAAGGGTAGAAATGAAGCCTGTGTTAGACTGAAATGTGTCCCCCAGAGGGGCAAAGGGTAAAGCATGGTTCTTCCTTCCTCCAATACACATGTTGGTCAAGATGAATTGCTGCCTGATTTCATCTTTAAGACCTCACCTCTTTCCCAGCACTTGGCTTGCTTCCTTCCCCTCAACCCACCTCCTGTTACAAGGAGGGTAGGAAAATTTTAGCATCCTCATTTAAGGCTTTCATACCAGCTGCACATGTGTCAGGTTGGCCAGCTGGTTTCCTTTCCATCTTACACTAGTTTTATACCACTGAGCTTTACTCCATTCCTTTCAGCATACAGGCCCATGTTTTCCACGGCTGTAGAAGAGGAAAACTACAGGATCTACATATTTTGTCTGCTTCTCTGTTTACTCCTCTTCTAGCTGTCCTGCTGCAGAGTTCAGAGCCAGCATCTATTTCTGGTAGCTGAGGATAATCAGTATCTCGGGTAAGCTTCAAGGGCTGGCAGTCAGACTGCAGGGGACTTTGTCACTGGCCTTGGTGGGACAAAGATACCCCTTATAACCAACCTTCAGAAACGGAAAATGACAAACAGGAACAAGTGCCAGCTTGTATTCAGTATTATTTATGAATTAGACCAATTTGCTGCTAACGGAGTTTTATTGAACAGGTGATTAATTCATGCACTCATTAATTCAACCAATCGATCCTTAATTTGGAAAAAAAATATAGATCAAATTTGAACTTTTAGATGTTTAGCCTGCCAGGGAAGATTTTTGGTGAAGGAGGAAAAGTCATAATGCTCCAGCTCCAGCATGTGGTGTTCATGTGCTTTGTTTTAAGCAGAAGAAAGAAGCTGACAACTTTGCCATTGATATTACAGTGACATCTAGCCATGGTCTGCCATGTATAACCTTCCCTCCGCTGTCTGCATTTGTGTACAGGGAAAAGGACATGATGCATTTTGTATAGATAAGAGGAGTTATATTTGGAAAGGTGAGAGTTAGTCCCTGTAGACCACTGTAATTCAGCCAGTCAATAATAAAAAAAAAAGATTCAAATATTTTGGGGAATTATAGGGATGAGAAAGAGAGAGTCATAATGTTGGATGAGGGGATACAAACATGTTTGAAACAGATGTCATTAAATTCTGTGTGGCTCATGATAATATCTTTTTTTATATATATATGCTGCTTTTAAACAAAAGAGCTATTTATTAAATGGCTTGAATTAGAAAGGTTATTCAAGCTGATTTTGCATGTTCTGCCTGTTGTCTCACGTTCTGTTACTAACATGAGTCCGTCTGTGGGAGCTTTAAAGCTGCACCTACAGTGGAGAGACCATATCACACTCATGTGAGTTGAAAATGTGAAGGAAAAAATCATGAAGTTTCTAAACTAAGGTTTCGCCAGGTAACGAGCCTTCTGTTTCTTTTTCTTTTTCTGGTTCATGAAGTGTAAGTATCTTGAAGATCATGTGAAAATCAACATGACTAAACAAAGGTAATTTCACCACCCACTCTTTTTCCTTAAAACAAACTGTTCTAGACAACTATGTGTAAATCCATGGGGTACGGTACTACAGCTGTCATCACATCAAGTCAGACAATATAAGAATCATCTTTCAGAAGCTGTATTAGCCAAGATATATGTTATGTGCTTTTTATTGCTGCTTAATTGTGTGATGTTTATGTTGGACTAACAATACAAAGTGTTGAGATTATGCAATGCATCTTATTTTGCGCTGCTTCTAGAGTGTTACTGATTGAGTTTCTTCCAATTATATCATTCTAGTTGTGCAATCTTCAAATTTCACCAGTTTATGTTTCCTCTCATTATTTATTAATGTATCTTATAATCAGATATTATGAAATCCTATAAAACAGTAGACTGTACAAAAGCTAATACTTACTCTGTAAGTAGAATGCAATTCTTCTTTACAAAAAAACCCGAGAATTTGTATTAATATGGTAGAAGAGTAAAGACCTATGATAATAGCTTTAGGAGTCCAGCTTGAACTTCCCTGCCAGTGACTTATAACAGCAATTTGTCTGATGGCCTTCTGTGAAAGCCCAGGTGATCCTTCTGACAGATGCAGTGAGCATAATAGGTTTCACAAGGCATAGAGGAAAAACAGAGCTTAAAAAAAAAAACAGTTTTGGAAAATTTTCATCCATAAGTTTGATACTCCTCAAAAAAGAACTTCTGTTGGAGCACTTTAGTCTAATTTTCTCTTCCTTTAGGAAAACAAAGGCACTTTGGGAATTTCAGCATAAGTTTTTTTCTTACAGTTTTATTTTGTAAAACAAATACATTGTCATATATATGAAGTCAAAATCAGAAGTAAATATTCTGGCTGATTCAAAGATAATAACTTTAAAAAAAATCTTTTATTTTAAAAAATGTTTTCATTCCATTGAAAGTTGTAAAATAACAGATTTTCATTTCAGTTTAATGTCATTTGACATAAAATTGTCCTTGAAATAGTCTAAAAATCACCTTTTGTAATCTTTATGTGCAGCATGTTTGAATTGCCATTCTGTTTGAAATTACAGATGACACTGAATTTCTTTTAGTGTAAATTGCCTTTTTCAAGGCAGAAGAGAATTTTATTGAGAAGTGGACTCTTTTCAGTGTCTGTTTCTATAGCACTATTTTTACTAGGATGTAAGGCAGCAAGAACAGTTAGCTTATCAATATCTGTGACATGCTGTAGGCAGTATAATTTTTTTTATCCGTCCTGGTCAGCTGATCCATGTCTACTCTGCAGAAAAGAAAACAGATGCAAGGTATTACCACATGGGAACTGCTGTTTCCCCTGTCTACCCTACAATTGGAACACTGCTAGTCAGCGTGTAGGCTATCGCCTGCCAAGGGCCACGTGCTATGGAAGACAGAAAACTGTGGTCTTCTCAAAGAGGACAGTGTGGCCTTCTTGAAAGAGCAGGACCTTGTCTCTAACTCCCTTCTGCAGCATGGAAGCAAACAGAGATCAGCAGTGAGCAAGGACGAGGAGTGTAACAGTTGCTGTTGCCTACGACTAGACCTACCTACGTGCCAGCGTCGAAAGGGACTTTCTGGTTGTTTCTCTCCTCTCTTCACACATAATTTAGGAATTACTGCTGAAATACTTCAGGTCCTTAGACTCTGGACCCCATGCTCCCACTTGCTGAGGACCCACTAAAAACAGTTGAGCAAAAGGGCTTTGTTATATTGAAGGTGGGTGCTGCAGCATTCTTAACTTTCTGCCTTTAGAAAGCAGGGTAAACAAAACCCTTACGGATTTCATTCCACCTGACACTTTATTTACGGGACCTTTGGGACAAAAAGAAAATTAAGATATTTCTGTCTGTGACATCAGTGCTTTGTGCTAAACCTTATCCTGGAGGTTTGCTCTCATAGTTGCTCATTAGGTGAGTGGTTCTATTAAGTCCTTTACGAGAGACAGAAGTAGGAAATCACAGTAAGAGCATCATAGGGACACTTAAGCATCTGCTCAGCTCTGTCAAGATGTGACAGCATCTGAGCAAATCTGGTTTCATAGGGAAAATGTGCTGTACCACAGGGGCTAAGGTAGGACTCTGAAGCTCCACGTTTTTGGTGTATCTCTTAAAGGGCTCCATTTTTGTGGATCAGTTGCAGACACAGGGAAAGCTTGGACCTGAAGTGCTCTGAAGAAATAGTTTGAAAACCATGAGTAAGCTCAAAGCAAGTTCCCTACTGAGAAACGCAAAGATATGTTTATTTTCAAAGGAAAATAACAGTTGCTTTCAAAACAATCTCTTATGTCCAACAGAGTTATTTGTAGGAAAAAAGTATGAAAATATTGGAATGAAATACAATCACAAGAATGTAGGGTGAAGTTAACAACAGAAAGGTTGTCATTATGAAAAATTCTAGGATTCAGCCTCCTTTGCCAAATCATACATTAATATATACAGTGCTGTTAATGAGACGTATGCCTCTAACACCAGACAACATAATGATGTCTGAGCATTATTATAAAAGCTAAATAGGTGTTAGTTAGTTAGTGTTAATTGAACGCTTCCTTTTTTTTTTTTCTTTTTTTTTTTTTCCTGGCCCCTCCCCTTGTCTCCAAGATCATCAGCTCCTTCGCAATGGTCTTGTCCCCTCACCACAAGACTGGAGGGAACTCCAGGCAGTCAAGAGATGGAAAAGGTCCAGTAGTTCCACCATGTGACTCTGTAGTGCTGAATAGAAGACAACCTCTTTTAATAATATTCCAGCACCTCTGTTTGAGATCATGCCCTTAATCTGTAGCTGTTACATTCCCCTGGACCTGGCAAAAGAACATCATAAACATACTGTTCATTAAAGAGGAAAAACCCACCTCCATCAACTGAAAAAACTCTACCCTTCATGTAGGGACAGGAAACCATCAGTGGAATCAAACCTCCCATGGTGCTGAGCTAACTGCTCCTCATTATAGAGGAATTAGTGAAGAGCTGTATAGTCATGTTTTTATGGCTTAACAGGTAGAAAAGCAGAATTCAGTGCAATTAATTGCCTCTTGGGAACAGACAGTGGCTGCTCCTGAATGAAAAACACTTTTGATCTCAGATTTATGTTACTAATTTCTTCCAGAAGATACTGAATGTGTTTGATAGCAAATTCCTGGAACTTCTCAGGTATCATTCAAAACTTCTAAAGGAATGTTTTTGTTGTTATTTCCTCTGCTAACACAGAAACAAAGTATGACCCAAACTATTTTACTAGGAAAACTTATACGTTTCTTCATAAAAATAATCCTGTCTTTGCTCCTGTGTCCAAAAGTTTTGGGGAACTATTTTGTTACAGTATAAACACTTTAAATATAAACCCCTACATATACAAAATATTAGTACATATTTTTTTCAGTTAATGTTTTACAGAATTTTATTCAAAAACAAAATCCAAAATAAATGAATATATTAAATATTTTTATAAAGGTACAGATCAGCAAAAATAGCCTTTTTAAACTCTACAAGCCAGAAAAAAATTATTATTACTGGAATAAATAACTTGACTGATAAATATAAACTGGAAGCAAAGTTATAAATTCTCAAGACTTTTCTGGTTGATATTTAATCTGAGTGGATAATACGAACAGATCCATCCTTTCCAAAACACCAGGTCAGGATATGGTTTTAGTAATAGATATCTATGTCACTTACCAGTGTCCTTGTTTTGTGTATGACAACTGGCTTCAAAGTCTAGTCCCCTTCCTTGCCAGAAAGGAGCTTAAAACCACAGCTCTAGGATGCTGTGGTAATGCAATGACTTAGTGCTCTACCATAGCCTTGGTGAAGCTGTTCCACTTTACAGGAATAATTTATTTGAATAAGTAAAGGGTCCCAGTCTGCCCTTTCCAAGTCCCTCAACTCACTGGACAATCATTCTCACTTTTTCATGCCTTTTCTACTTCAGCATAAAATCAAATATTCCCTGTGAACTACAAGATAAAGTCACACATAAACCATCCTGGAATATACTGCAGCCTGTCAGATTATGTTGTCTTCTGGGAGTCAGAAAAAACTTCTGATGAAAGAAGGATCAAAAATGTTAAAAGCATCCAGAGCTTTAATGACTTCTCTGTGAGTAAAACAGGAAATACTCTTTCAGCTAGCTTGGGAATGCATGGGAAGGGGGGATGTGGGGAGGTGTTGATAAGCACGATCATCTACCAAATCAAACTGTGTTTTGAGAGAAGTGGAGGAATGCACATTTTATGAGCCCTGAAGGACTTGAGCTATGAGAAAGGAACTCTGCAGTTTACAGCTGTCAGATTACAGACAGATATGTACATACCTAGTAAAAAGGTTTTGGTACCATAGTAACATTAGTAATAGAAATATAGGCTACAAAAGAGCTGAGTTTTGATAGTCCTAGATGGCAGTTTTGTAACTGCCAGTGTTGACTTGAAACAAGGTTTATCTGGAATAAACAAGGTTTTTCTGGAATTTAGGTGCTAAAGTAGTCATTGAATATCTAATGGTTAAATAACAACTTATCAGGCAATCAAAACACTGGGACCAAAGAACAAACAGACATTAGAGCTGTTCTTATTTTTTTCCCAGTAGTTCCACCTGACCTAGCCCTATTTGTTCCTGATCTAGAATGACAGGATCAATAGAGTTCTGATATTTTATACCCATTGAAGATCTAGCTTTTTCTTGTTAATTTTGTAAGGTTTACACTGAAATTACTTGAACTCACTTTCTGAAAAATGTCTCTGAGGAACACAGACCTATCTTAACAAAACTCATCACAGAGCTAATTGAACAAGATGAACAGACTTATTTCAAATCCTTTGAGATTAGAGATTTTAATGTAAACATCAAGGGAGAACGTGAGTACATTTTTGACTGTTTTTATTTCCAGTGTTCTTTTAACCCAGTTATTTCCAGTTAGTCACATTTCTGCAATATGATGGTGTCACCTACTTAAAAAAATATGTTGTCTATAAATACAAGGAATTATGGCAGAGAGAATCCTAAATCCTATACGGATTCCAACAGATGAAGCATTTGAATACTTGAAGGCCAGTTTGCAAAGCTCTGTTTAGCTGTTGTGAGTTTTTCAGTCTTTCAAAGTTTCCACCAAAGATTACTTGTTTTTCACCTTCCTCCTCAGTTCAATTTTAACCTCGATGTTGAAGACTTGAAAATATTGTCCCTGTGTAAGTTTATTATAATAACAGCACAAGTGAATTGAGAAGTGTGACAGAGGCTCCTGATGAAGGCTAGCCAGATGAAGCATTTTGTTTTCTCTAGTTTTAATATTCTCTTATGGAAACCTGGCAAGGAAGGAGTTCATTGTTGGAGCTGATAATGCTGAATGACATCTCTTGGTTTATGAAAATTATACCCTTTCTCCCACTTTAGGTTTCATTATATTTTTCTTTTCTTTTTTTTTTTTAATCCCTCAGACAAGCGTCATGGGTTTAGAAATTTCACTGCTTTGCCTTTTGAACCTTTAATTTTCTCCAGTACATCCATTACTTGCCTGTTTATTTGGCTCTATCACAGCACTCCACCTCTAGTTATGAAGACAGAAAACACTGAATCATGATGAATTAGGCAGGGCTGAGAAGAGGCTCCAAAGGGGACACTAGCCAGGGAGAATGCTCATCTATTTAAAAAGGGACGAAATATGTCCCAAGGCTACTGTCAAATATAGATTTTCCTCTGTATAGCCTCTTTCTCTGCGTGAGAAGCTTTTATTTTGCCTAACCTTCTGGTACCTGCTAATGATGTGATCACTGAAGTACACATGTGCTGCAATAAAAACATGATGCAGCTCTTCATGTGTTTGTTCACCAGTCCTCTATATTAGCTGATCTAGTAGAGTTGCTGTTTTAACTCAGTGGGTGGAGGTCTGTGGTTTTGGAAGCCACATTTAAATCCCAGTGCTGTGTTTGTGGTTGGCTGATGATCCAGGGGTCAGTTTGTCTGTGGTCTCAGATCATTACACCCTGCAGACAGTGACTCTCATAGCGCATCACCAAAAATTATACCCTGGGAACACAGTCATGTCTTCTGAACCATCTGAATATTTTAAACTACTGATCTTTGGACAGTTGTGCATGTTAATTGGCTTGGAAAAGACACTTTTCATTAATTTTACCTTTTTGACACATTTTAAGAATTTATAGTAATTTTCTCAAGTTTGTTGATGAACAGAAGAGAATGTGGTTTATATTAATACATCACAAATAAAACCATTTGAGAGCTTCTATTATGGAAAAAGAACACAATGCTTCCACTAACTTCAGTAGGTGTTGGATCAGCCCCTGTGTACAGGAACATGTGAAATTCAGATCAGGCACAAAAATAACAAACAGACCATATCTTGCTCTTACTAAATATTAGAAAAGTTTACTATGTTCTTAAATATACATCATCAAATTCTCTACATAAGTGATTTCTATATCTCTACCTAAAGGATACATAGAATCAGTTCATAGAGCTTCTGCTTTTGGAGTAAAGCAAAAGAGCACATGCAACAATTGCTGGAGTTCGTAAATATGAATTAGATGTGCTTGAAGATGAGGCTGTAACCTGAAGCTACACCATCTGTGACTCACAGATCTGAGTAAATATTTGCTTGTTGGAGTCCATTTCTGCTTTACCAGAAGAGGCAGAGGCTTTCTTGTGAATGTCTGGATGTCCTGCAACTTTCTGTAATTGCTGGCTATACATGTAAAAATGTTGGTTAAAGTGACCTGACATATGCTATGGACACTAACAAGCTTTCATGGATGAGGAAATAAAACAGAACAGTGGGATGGCTTTTTTTTAATATACTTTTTTGCACTGGATGCAAATATATGTGTTGGACCTCAAAGCACTTAATCAGAGTTTGATTTTGCTAATCTTTTGCTTATCTGAACTCCTAAAAAAAAAGTAGAAAAAATGTGATGCAAAAGTGTAAACTAGTTGATTTATTTCCTGATCTATCAGGATTCTCAAGAGTGCCATCCTTTAAAAATGTTTCCTGGAAGAGAAATCAATAACAACACTCAAAACTAATTTTATAAATCAATGCCACTCCCTCCAGCTATGAACTTTCAAGGGGCATATGTTGTACATGGTATGGATCTATTAATAAAGTAACCACAGAAAAACAACCAAGCAACCAGGCAACCAAACAAAAACCCCAGATGCTTTAGTGGCAACATATTTTGGACTGTGTGATACCATAGTGCTTGCAGACTATTATACACTGTAAAAACATGTCTCAATGCCCAAAAACTAAATCTGAACAATTTTACTTATTTCACTAAGGCTTACTTCCACACACAAGTTTTTTTCAAACTTAACAGCTTTCTAATAAATCAAGCAAATAGATAAGACCTGTAACCTTGTCTGGAATAGAAGAAACTCCATTTTGCAGTCAGTTTATTCATTTTAAGGTTAAGAAGGTGTGCTAAGAAGTTGTGTTTGCAAGTCCTCTGTTTACAACAACTGGACTTCTGGGGGGGAGCCATCAATTTAGCAACACTGAGTAACATGCTGAAAAGACCCTTGTTAGGATTTGCATCTTTTTATATTTGAACACAGGTTATTAGCCCAGTTGTTTCACTGCTGCCTGCTGTGTTCATCATTTCCTACCTGACCCAATGTACACGATTCCCTGGCAAGTTTCAGAAGGTAATGAATCCCTCTTCAGTATTAGAAGGCCCTGTGTCTCTCCATCTGGTTCTGTCTAAATCCACTCTTACTTCTGAATGCCCTTAACTGTTATCCCCAATTCCTTAGTGTATTGATTGGTCTTATTCAGGCACCTGCCTATCCTGAGCTCTTACAGATGCTCCCCCTCATCATGCAGCCCAGAGCAGCCCAGGAAACTGTAGTGTAAAAGTGGAAGCAGATAATTAAATCATTACTCACAGAGTATCCCTGCATCTGGGTATGCCAGCTCCCAGTTGCTGGACTCAGTTGCCCTGGTTGGAGCATGTTCAGTATTGCAACTTGTTCAGCACCCTCCGGAGAACTGACAGGACACAGGTATCCTTATACAGATTTTATAGAGTGAGGCAGAAAAGGGAGGATTTATGGAACTTATGCTGTCCAAATGACAAAGAAGTGGTTTGCAATTTTGTTCTGCCATCAAATCATGGAAAAGTTTAATTACTCAAGACAGCCAGCATGCCTTCACGAAGGGCACATCTTGCCTGACCAACCTAGTGGCCTTCTATGGTGGAGTGACTACATCAGTGGACAAGGGAAGAGCTATGGGTGTTGTTTGTCTGGACTTCTGTAAGGCCTTTGACATGTTCTCCCACAACATCGTTCCCTCTAAATTGGAGATCTAAGGATTTGATAGATGGACTGTTTGGTGGATGAGGAATTGGTTGGATGGTCACATCCAGAGAGTAGTGGTCAATGGCCTTGACAAGCTCAAGAAGTGGACACGTGCGAACTTCATGAGGTTCAACAAGGCCAAGTGCAAGGTCCTGCACATGGCTCAGGGCAACCCACACTATCAGTACAGGCTGAAGGATGAAGGACTTGAGAGCAGCCCTGTGGAGAAGGACTTGCAGGCACTGGTGGATAAAAAGCTGGGCATGAGCTGAAAATGCACACTTGCAGCCCAGAAAGCCAACTGTATCCTGGGCTGCAACAAAAGAAGTGCGACCAGAAGGTCAAGGGAGGTGATTCTCCCCCTCTACTCTGCTCTTGTGAAACCCCACCTGGAGTATTGCGTCCAGCTCTGGGACCCCCAACATAAAAAGGACACGGACCTGTTGGAGCGAGTGCAGAGGAGAGCCATGAAGACGATCAGAGGGCTGGAACACTTCTCCTATGAAGAAAGGTTGAGAGAGTTGGAGTTGTTCAGCCTGTAGAAGAGAACACTCCAGGGAGACTTTATTATGGCTTTTCAATACTTTAAGGGGGCTTATAGGAAAGATGGGGATAAAATTTTAGCAGGACCTGTTGTGATAGGAAGAGGCATAATGGTTTTAAACTAAGAGAAGGTAGATTTAGATTAGATATAAGGAAAAAATTTTTACTATGAGGGTGGTGAAACACTGGAACAGGTTGCCCAGAAAGGTTGTAGATGCCCCGTTCCTGGAAACATTCAAGGTCAGACTGGACAGGGCTCTGAGCAACCTGATCAAGTTGAAGACGTCCCTGCTCATTGTAGTGGGGGTTGGACTAAATGACCTTTAAAAGGTCTCTTCCAACCCAAACTATTCCATGATTCTATGATTCTACTGTAAAATTTGATTAAAAACCCCCATACAACATAAGAAGTCCCCTCTTCCCAAACCCTGAAGAGCTCTTCCTGTAAGACGTGGGCCCCAACCACAAACCATTTAATCAGAGCAGCCCAAAACTCAATGAATTTACAGGTATAGATATTACTCTGCTTGATGATGGAAACAGGCAAACTGTCACTGTGACCTTCAGGAGGTTTTTTCCCTGAACAAACCTGAAAATACTTCACTATGCTTACAGGTACTTTGTGTGCCATGACAGAAACATAAGAGTGTTCACAGATTTCTGGACATGGGCTAATAAGGCAGAATTAACACTCTTGTGGTACTCTGCAAGTAGCTTTCTTCTCTCCCCATTCTCCTCTTCCTAGCTCTTTCTCAGCATGTTAAAAATGCTGCACTTGTCAAGCTTCTTTATTTCACTGCATAAACAATTATCCCAGCATTCGTTCCCAGCAGCCCCTTCCGCAACCTATTTTCTTCTTACTGTCCCTTCCTTTCAACCATCTTAGCCCATCACATCCTCCCACCCCTTTATTCTCCCTCATCATCTCTGACTGATAAGATTATGAAGATCATAGAATCTATTTAGGTTGCAGAAGACCCTTAAGATCATTGAGTCCAGCTGCTAATACCAAGTCCACCACTAAACCATGCCCCTAATCACCAGTATGTATCTGCCTAAAAATAACTGCTTTGTGAGGCATTGCAGTGATAAACAGAAAAGGCAGAATAACAATCAAAAATGTATAATGACTCATTTTTGAGCTATAGTGTATTGATAAGCAGGCTGTAAACAAAATAATCCATGCAGGTTGAGTTTCTCTTTTATTCCTGTGCAAATTTTTATGGGAAACAGCAGCAAAATGTCTGGTGTTAGTTTGCTCATTGCCTTTTCTAACAGGGTCCTTCCTGTGGCTCCTGAATATTTACATCAGGTGATGGAGTTGCCTGTAAAGGACAGTCTGCTAAAACGCACATGGAATTACTAGATTGCCACATAGCCACTTAAGCCATCGCATGACTAAAGCGCAGATGCATATCCATTTAGCAAGCACAAAATCGATCACAACCTCACAACTATTAACCTTTTGTTACAGAGGCTATTTTTAAGGGAATATAATTTGCCTTTGCAGAAAAATCCTTCTGTGAGAGTAGAGGACAGAAATGTCAAAACTGGAGGGAAGGGAATAAGGAAGAATTTCACAGAAAATGAGATAGGTTACCATCGACATCAGTGTCGTGGCTGGTTGGTCCACATTTCTATCACTGACCTAGCCCACTAGTCACTGCTAGCAGTCTGTGTCCAAAAAAATGTCTCCACTGGTGAAGTTGCTTCAGATTAATGCTGTATTTCATATCGCTGCTTCTTTCTTCTCCATTTGCCTTATTGCCATGACATTGAAAACCCATGGAACTGCAAAGGCAAATCCAGTGGCTATAGAGAAAATACAATGTGATCACCTTAGTTCCACCTAAGGAAGTTGAGTGGACATTACTAAGAGGTTATATTCCATACTTAAGTGAATATATCTACTGTGTAGACATGCTTAAAATGAGAAGCAAGGACTGAAGGATAAAAATAGAAGATGGTCAGGTGTATTAAAAAGTTATGGATCATGGGCATCTTTGGATAAAACAAGGGAAACAAGTTTATACTCTGCTCTCATTTCACTAGTCTGATCTCAGTTTACTGCTAGTCTTTTGTTGAAACAGGGTAGGATTTTCTTGCAGCACACTATACTCAGATTTGTTCATAGCAAGGAGTCTCATTATTTTAACCTTCTAATTAATGTCCTCATGGAAGGTGCTTATTATTATTGGCTCTACCTTGTCTGTAATTCTGACAAACTAACAGATTGAGGGACACTGTGTTGATGTTGCCTATAGCTGTTTGTGGCTTTCCCATTTGAAAGAGTATATTAAAGTTGGATCCAGATTACAAATGTTTAATCTGGCAAAGATATTTGGTGGCCTCTAAAACAAATATTGTGTCATTAATATAGCAGTATCCATAAATGGGACTGGCGACATATAATGCTGTGTCTGTGGATATTTTCAAACTCTGTTTGGGATCCTTAACTAACCCCATTTTGTGTAGGTATTGCAGTTCCACCTCTTCAATACCTAAATGCAACAAAATAAGTAAAGTCGGTATTTTTAGCCTTAACTCTAAATTCTCAGGAGTTTGTGGTTTTTAAATGAGACCCTTAGTATTATCTGGACTTAAACTTCTTTTGTGGTTCAATAGAAAATACACAGTATTCAGTTTTTCACTTTTGGTACATTTTTACAATGGCATTAATAGCAAAACTTTTCAAGTTTATTCAAGTTGACATGATGAACCATAATTACATTGTTTAGCACAGTTTATTGTACAAATACAAGCTCAGATTTTTTCAAGTGAATTTTGATCCACTGCCAAAACAGCTCTTTGAACTATTTATGCTGATCTTTGACATGATATTCAAAGACATATCATCGCCATCCAAGCCACTGAACTATTATAATGTTGTTACAGGAAAGAGGTGTGGGCCAAAAAGATATGAATATTGAAGTTAGGAAAAAATTACTCCATACTAAGTGATCTTTTAAAAAAAAAGCATGGTCAATTTTATTAATTTTTTTTTACTACCAAAGCAAAAAAAAGATGAATCTCTATTCCAAAATGCAGTTTTCAGGGACTGGGTAGAATAGCTGCTGCACTGCGGGGACCAGAAAATGTCAGGCCTGCATTTTGGGCTTTTGCTGCTAGAAAGGCACCAGAGGAACATACCACCAGAAGCAAGTCCCCAACACTTTTGCCTACAGTTTGGCCTTTAAGTATTCCATATCATGAGACAGATGTTAAATTTAGTCCTTATGGAAACTGCTGAGGTAAAAACATGAAGTATGTAAGAAGAAATCTTCTCTTGCAGGGAATTTCAACATGTGACAGGTAAAATTATTACTTAGGAACCTTCCCTATTTAGTTTTTCAGATTCTCTTCTCTTTGCTTCTCCTCGCTTCTCCTCCTCCCATACTGGTCTTCTTGTCAAGGGCTCTTCTGTGCATGAATACCACTTTATAGTTAGCCAACCATCTGAAGAAAGTGAGGACAAAACCTCAAATCATTAGAGAAAAAGTTGCATACTCCTGCAGCACCCATAAAGCAACTCTCTTAGTAAATGGAACAATGAATACAAATTCTTTATTAAAGATGCATACGTGGAACAGGGTGGGAAAAAGATTTGTGTTGTGCAGCACAAATCATAAGTATGTTTATAAAGTGGGTGTGTAATTTCTCTGGCTATCAAACGTCATGTTTCACACATATTTCCTTCTCCCCTTTCTGGTAGTTCTCAAATACCAAATTGCTTTGATGGCACTTTTCTTTGAAGATCTTGCTAGACTGAAAGCACAATCATAAAAACAGGACATCGCCAGGTTTTGTAGCTCACATTTTTCTGCAGCGCAAATAAATTATCAGTTTTAGCACGTAGTCACATGGTGAAAAGGCAATAGCAAGGTCCTTGGAGACAAAAAGTCAACAACATGCAAAATATTTGCTCTAAGATTTTCTGAAAACTCCTACTGCTATCAGATAAAATTTGGAATATTACATACAGTGGAAAACAACCTTCCTCCACTAGACTCCAAACTCAACTCCTTCCCTTGATTGCTCCAAAACCTATGTTTTTTATGCAGTTGATAGAAAAACTTCAAGTAATGCAGTACAAGCTTCTATATTTCTTAGCAAAGCAAACACAGAAAGGTCTTCTGTATATACTCAGCAGGTCAGTCGGTCACCATTCTGAAGACACTGAAGACATTATACTATTTTGACGAAGAGATAAGCACTGCAAGAAATTTCTCGTCACCTTGTCAACAGTGATCAACATCTAATCAAAAAAGAGCCACAGACTTGTGAATTATAAGAGTTAAGAACGGTGGAAAATAAAGAGAGAATACAGTCACCCAAAAATATCAGATAGCAAGGACTACATTATGATGCATGTGAAAATGTCAGGTTCCTATGGAACAGCAGCTCAGAGTCTGGAGGGAAGTGTAAATTTGCCTGGTGTCAAGGAGGAGTATTGGGCAGTACCTGGTTATTTTCCCTGCAGAATAAATTTAAAAATAAAAGCACAAACAAAGTTGGTGGGTTTTCAGTGTTTCACTGCCATCTATTGGGCATAGAATGTATTGAGTGTTTTTATAATTTAAAGAATAAAAGTTAATTAAATAAATGAGCAAAGCAATGTCAAATCAGTGTTTCTGTACTAACTTAACCCATGAAAGAAGATTAACTCTCCACAAAGTGGGGCAAAAAACCCCAAAACTGTTATTAGCTTGTAGGAAATGCAAGTGAAGACCTTATTTCTGAAACTGGTATGTTAGTAAGTCAAGAAAACAGGTCAGGGGCACTCATGGAGCCCCAGGAGAATGGGAAAGTGGGGCATCCTTGAAGAATCTCTTCCTGTAAAGAAAGGCAACACAGGGCTTTCTCACTTACTAAGAAATCAAAGAAAGAAAACTTAATAATAACAGTGGGGTTTATTTATATGTTTTGGTTTGTTTGTTTGTTTGTTTGTTTGTATTGCATTGCATATAGGGAAAGAAAATTCTTTTAAAAACAACCCCAAACTTCCTGTTTTTCATTGACTTCCTTCAGGGCAGACACAGTTCACCTCATCTCTGTTTTCTTTCTGAGGCATAGAATTATGAAAATATTTATAGACATATTTAGACTTGCTCCTCAGTTAGGTTAGGGATCCTTGAGTGTTGCAGAAGTCAAGATCACTCTTCCCTCAAGATAACCATTAGAAATTCCTAAGTTCCTTTTCAGAACTTTTATTTTATTCTATCTTGTAACTCTAATTTTGTGAGTATTCTACCTAAATATATCTCTTCTTATCTAGGCAAACTAGAATTCAATATTCTTCACCAATAAATATCAGTGGGTAATAATACTGACATCTGTTACTTAAGTCATGACTCTCAAAGTAATGGAAACCGAGTGCCACCTAAATTTTTCTCAGCAAAGAATTACATTTTATTTTAGCATTTGCTCCAACTCTAGGTTTCCCTAAAATTGAATTGTCACTAAACTGCTGGGTGGGAGATGTAAAGTGCAAAAATACACATATTTTCATTTTGATCTCAGTTTCAAATGTTTAATCTGGTAACATTTTGTGATGTTCTCACAGACTGCCTGTATTTTGAGTACTGTGCCTAAAGCTGTAACGAAACTTGCTTTATTCATGACAGTAAAGCGCAGCAACAGAGCTTGAGTTTATCCCTAGTACATCATAACAATCTGTATGTAGTTATTAAAGTGGGTATCTGCTACAAAAGTAATTTCCTGACTAGTGACAGAACTAAAAATATTACAGAAAAATACCCCTCCAAGTGCTAAAACATTACAAACAATCTTAAAATATTCCTGTTACAACATTTCTTTGTCATTAAATAATAAATAAGACTGCCTTTATAAGGCTCTAATTTGCATCAGTAGAGGACAGAGAAATGATGTGGTGAAATGAGACGGAAAGACTTCCAGAAAGAGGAACATCCTATTCAGTCTTCCCACATTTGCTGGGAGAGCTGGATTCTGGGCTCCAGGTTATGGCTCTTCCACATCAAATTAGTGGCCCAATTGCAGAAGATAATTCAGAGTAGAAAAGAAACTTCTCCTAAAGATGCCTTTTTACATATTCTAACGTAAAATTATCTGGAATATTTTTGAATACATTTTTAGTGACCTTGTCTGATAGATACCTAAACTTTCCTGGGAAGAATTGGAGCCACCCAAATACTTCATAGGGCAAGGAAGAAAATTGTGAGGTGCTTTCTTCTGTTTTGGAAGCAAACCAAAAGGCAAGAGGAGGCCCAAATTATTTTTCAGAGTTTTAAATGGATAATATATTTTCAACATATTCCTGGTCTAAGAATTTAAGGAATTTTTCAAATTTTTCAAAGTTTCAGTAAGGCTGAGTAGGACTGGATGGCAACTGATATAATCCATTTATGTTCTATTTACATAAGTACAGCTTTTCAAAAGATAACAGAAATCAATACACAGTACATAAAAGACACTTCAGGTTACTGAGGTTTGATTCAGCATAAACACACAGACAACACTGTAAGATCAGGCACTAAAATAGAATACAATAGTGCTAATCCCATTGTATTAGAAATTGGATTAGGAATTGTAATCCAGAACAAACTGGTGAAGAAAACAAATTAAATTTACTCTACTATCTAAAAAACAAACAAACAAACAAACAAAAAATTCCAAAGTATCTTGCACAACTTTCTCTCCATATATTTGCATATGTAAGAAACTTGTCTACTTAGAGAGAACTGTTGTGGAATACTGAATAATAAAATAATGAGAAGCACGCTGGATATGATTATCAATTTTATCCAGTATTCTCTGGCACTCAAAGAAGGATTAATCTTTGTTTAGCTCATGTTATAGATAAATTACTGGAGAATGCATATTGAGATAGTCATTAGTCTGCCTCTTGCTGCACAGTTTCCTGGATTTTGAGACAACTTGGATGATAAGGATGTTCAACAGGTACATCACTCTCTTCCAGACACAAGAAATGTGTTTTCTTCATTTGCCATTTAGAAGAACTAGTTGTACGTTCTCTGAGGCAACATTTTTCAACTGGCAAATGAAAACTAAGCACAACAGAATATTTAATAGAAGTGGTGGAAGTGACTAGTACTTCATCTGGGGAAAGAAAAGTTAAGAGGATGTGTTCTGGTATTGAAAAGTTGGTATTGCTATCCATTCAGAAACTTCTCTTTTCTTTTAGAAACAACCTATAAGTTAAAAGTACCCTTATATGAGATGTTTGAATTTTTTATTAAAATAAGACATTTTGATCACCCTTTATAGTTTACTTTTTATTTTTTAAATTTTGTACGCTGAGTCATTTCAATATTTCTAGGTTTGTTCCACTTTGAAGGAGAAAAGAACTTCACACTGTGGGAGTTTCTCATAGTGTTCGCTTTCCTCCCTACAGACTAGTAAATCAGAAACCAGCCTCATAAGAGTGGAAAAAGCAATGTACATATAGGGCATGAAACTATTCCTTGGTTTACAAGTCTGCACACAACATTCACTTAGCATCCTGAAAGTTTACTGTGTCCTTGACACAGCAGCAAGAAGTCAGTGCAATCAGAGTATCAGAACGACTGAGACAGAGCCCTGTAGAAAGGCATAAAAGCGGGAGGTCAAGAAACCATCTTTACAGTCAGCTCTGCAGTAGCACTGAAACACAGCCAGTGCAGAGGAGAAAAACTCCTTTCTCATTAGTTCTTGGCTCCTGAACTGGTACTCAGGGTCTCACTGGTATCAGCCACCCTGGCAGCACTTGTCCTGAACCATGGGTAAATCCCCATGGTGTGACGGTGAGGGGGGGTTGGGACAGATCACTTTCCATTGAGAGATGAACACCCCACTGACCTTAGATCTACTAAACTGGATTATACGGTGGGCATGGCACTTGCATTAAAAAATGCATCAGTCCTTTGCTGGGAGAGAGCATTCATAGTGACCAAACTAGAAGCTCTTAAAGTCTAGGCAGAAGTAAGAGGTATCAAGTACCATGCACTGAAAAATAAACTCACGCATTCAGGCTGTCTTTCATGTGAAAGAAGTAAAAGACTGCTTTCTCATGGTGTATTTGTGGGAACCCAACACCTCACCCCCATATGTTAATCTGGAGCCAACAGATTCACTCCCAGCAGAAATACAAGCTTTCGTAAGTATCATATTCATGGATGCATCTATGATGTTGAACAGATAACATAATTTCAAAATAACTATTTCTTTTGGATCATGCATTTTCAAAATATCCATAAAAACTTTTAAAAACACTTTGCTCAGACAATGCTCAGATTTGGAAAAGAAATTTTAAAAAAATTATTCTTTACATGCAGGACAGAAGCTAGTAGTCACTGATGGCAGAGAAGGCTGCTTCCTCCTCTCCCATCATGGCCCATGTCACATATACAAAGATTTCCCTAACGAAGTAGTAAACAGCCTCTAATTGTTTTTACTATACTTTGGCCCTCTTTAAATAGCTTATTGAAAAGGATTATATTACAGCCTGTGTTCTCCTGACAGTGTGGTTATGTCTATTTACATGTGCTAGAGACTGGAACATGACCAGCACAGTTCTCTCAAAGGTAAGCTTCCTTTTGCTTCCTGCAACATTTCTGCTGGATAGAGTCCATGGCTGAGAGGAGTTTTATGATGTTTCATACTCTGTCTTTTCAGAAGGAAAGCACAGGACCAACGTGCGCTTAGCCTTCTTGTTCATTAGCTTCATGCAGGGAATTAAAGCCTTTTTAGCCACATTTAGGACTTCATCTGGACATCCTAGATCATGATGAATATTGTTAGAGTAGGTAAGGCTGATAGCATATGCCCCTTATGAAATAAGGTCTAGTGGCCACATGAAGAAAAGAGGATGGATGTGCATAAACCCCCCTCTATAAAGAAAGGTAACATCTACCTTAACATGTATGTATATTCTGTTGGTTTTGCAAGATGACTAACTCCTTTTCACTGATTCGGGGAAACATAAATAGATTCTTGAACTATATCTACACTACAACAGATCTGACTGTGTCATCAGACCTGATCCTGCTTTAAATAGCTGCCTCAGGTACAGATAACAAGGAAACCGAAGCTGAATTTTTAAAAGGATCCTTCCACTTCTATTAGCAATGAAGATGCAAGTGTGACGCTCTGTCACATGCTATGGTGCCTCTGGACAGCATCAAGGACATTCTAGACCTAGGCCAACAGGAACTGTGGCCATGGACCCCCTGCCAATAAACATTAAGAAACCTGAAAATTAGGACCATACCTCTGTAGCTGTACATAGTTCTTTTCCACAGATAATAAGAAGGCAAGCACTCCTGGTATTCTTCCCTACTTACAACAGTAACGGATGGACTATTTATGTAAGAAAACTAAAGAAGGCAGAATAAATCAACAGTGTCAGCCTATCATCTAAAAGTCTTCTTCTAAATATACCTGTTAAAAAAGCCTGGCATCATCTAATTTTATTTGTAAACTAGATATCTTTGACAAGGAATTCGGCATCCTCTGGAAATTTCAAGACATTTGAAAGCTGTGTTTGTTGTTTGATCTCTGTGTTTCTCCTTTTAAATGTATTCTTTCTTAAAGGTAACTGGCACAGAAATGGCAGAAATGGAAGGAAGGAAGGAAGGAAGGAAGGAAGGAAGGAAGGAAGGAAGGAAAAAAGAGAGAGAGGAAGAAAGAGAGGAAGAAAGAAAGAAAGAGAAAGAAAGAAAGATGATGTAAGGAAGGAAAAGAGAAAAGAGAAAAATCATTGTTTGTTTTTTTACAAACTTCTAAGAAAGATGTACATGCATCAAAAAGAGAGTGGCACAGACTTCACTATGTCTGCCAGGTGTTAAATTTTCATTTAAATGTGTCTTGATCCTCTTACTTTCTAGTGCTTGTTGTCTTAACAGTATTAAGCTATTGCCAGTCTGCTCAGAGAACCAGTAGTACCAATACCGGTGTGAAATTCCATCGCTTCATCTTAAGTGGTATGAACTTCAAAGACTACCTCTGATCATTTTGATGATAATCATTTTAAACAACCTGCACAAAATAAATACCCAGTTTAATCTATTTAAATCTAATTATAAAAGACAGCAAGATCTGTTTTTAGTTTTAACTCAGAGGACCCCTGAGAATGAAAGAAAAAACCCTTAAAACCACAAAACCAAAATAAATCTGGGCCCAACTGTCTCACAGAAAATAGATTTAGGTGTATATATATATATATATAAAGTGTTTATCTGAACTACTTTTGCTTTTAATGTTTCATCTAGTTTCAAAAGTTCTTAACTTTGATGCACTCTTTAGACATTATATATTGCATGGAAATCTTTCCCTTGAGCAAAGCTTTTCCCTGCAGAGCAGAAAGGGATTTGAGATGCAAGACACTGAATTTTTTTTTAAGACTATGCTCAGTGTTTCCATAGGAGCCTGTGGGATTTGAGCACTCTTAGCTCCTGGCAAAAGGTGCCACTACTGTGTGGATGTAAGTTCCAGCTCTGCAATGTTGCTCACTTGACTGTTTTCAAAACAAAAAAACTGTACCAGCTTTCCCCATGACACCCTGGAAGTAGCAGTTGCAGCACAAGAAGGGAGATTTCCTCACAAGAAGAGTCTGTTTAATTTTGACCCTTCTATCTCACGATGTTTAGTTCTCATAAGGAGAACTTCAACAAAGAGTACATTAGGTCTTGATAGCAGAATGGTACTACTTGTCAGATTTTTAAAGCTGTGTGCAATTTATTCTCTTTCCTTTTTTTTTTTTTTTTCAACAGAAAATTATTGAATATTGGAACTTTCATTTACTTACATAATTGGTGATGAAACAGAAGTTCTCAGTAAGGCATTCAGAAACTGCATGTTCTGAGAAGTGCTTCTCAGATGTTGTGGTGTTTATAAGCTGCTGGATACTGGGTTTTCCTTTTGCTGGTATCTCATGCAAATCTGTGCTTTACAATATCTTTCTCCCTCAAGTCTCTTCTGTGTTCTTCACTGTATCCTTCTCCTTTCAGTTTTCTTTCCTGTTACCCCATTTGGTGTGACTGTCTCCTGCTTGTTTTCCTTCTCGCTTTCTTTCCATCTTGATGTCTTTCATTCTGTCTAGAGAGATATATGCAGCTTGACAGATCCTTCCCCAGAGCTAAATTTGCATCTTCCAACAGGTTTTTGCTTATCTTTGAATCCCTGACACCAATAATTTTCTTATCTCATGCCACAAAACTGGCCAAAGTGTCAGATCTGTAATGAAGGATGACATGTTTAAAAGCATTTGGAAAAAAATTTCCTCAGTTTCTCCCAACTCTTATAGGTGTCATGAAATCTAAACCACTCAGGTTTATAGGTACTCTGTTTTCTTGGAGTAAAAATTAATCAGACTTATGAATGGCAACTATATAACTTTTTTTTTCTTAACATGATTCAATTGTATAATTTTAAAGGCAGGTTCTTGCCTTACTCAAGTGAGATCTTTCCTAAGCCCAGAGGCTTGCTTATAGATGTGAAATCCAAATTCTTATCCAAATCTGAATTTCCAGGATACAATCACAATGGATATTAGGTCTCTAAGAATTTTTGGTTACTTCATTTATCTTGTTGTTCTGTTTCACACTCTGTATTATCTGTCCTGGTTTCTGTCTTCTGAATACTTATTCTTATCTCAATCTGTGTGGCAGGCTGACCCTGGCTGGACACCAGGTGCCACCAAAGCCAGTATATCACTCCCCTTCCTCAACTGGGTAGGGGAGAGAAAATATAACAAAAAGCTTGTGGGCTGAGACAAGGACAGGGAGGGATCATTCACCAATTACTGTTACAGACAAAACAGACTTGACTTGGAGAATTTAGTTTAATTTATTACCAATTGAAATCAGAGAAGAATAATGAGAAATTAAAACCTAGATCTCAAAACACCTTCCCCCACCCCTCCTTTCCTCCTGGGCTTAAATTTACACTTGATTTCTCTACCTCCTCGCGTGCAGCAGCACAGGGGGACAGGGAATGGGGGTTGCAGTCAGTCCACCACATGTTGTTTCTGCCGCTCCTTCCTCCCCATGGGGAGGACTCCGCACACTCTTCCCCTGTTCCAGGGGGGGTCCCTCCCACGTGAGACAGTCCTCCACAAACTTCTCCAACGTGACTCCTTCCCACAGGCTGCAGTTCTTCATGAACTGCTCCAGTGTGAGTCCCTTCCACGGGGTGCAACCCTTCAGGCACAGACTGCTCCAGCGTGGGTCCCCCATGGGGTCACAAGTCCTGACAGGAGCCTGCTCCAGTGTGGGCTTCCCACAGGGTCACAGCCCCCTCTGGGCATCCACCTGCTCAGACATGGGGTCCTCCCCAGGCTGCAGGTGTGTCTCTGCTCCACTGTTACCCTCCATGGCTGCAGGGGCCCAGCTGCCTCACCATGGGCCACACCATGGGCTGCAGGGGAACCTCTGCTCCAGCGCCTGGAGCACCTCCTCCTCTCCTTCTGCACTGACCTTGGTGTCTGCAGAGTTGTTTCTCTCACATATTCTCACTCCTCTTTCCTGGCTGTAATTGCTGCTGCCCAGCAACTTTTTCCCCTTAACTGTCACTAGTGGACTTGGCCTTGGCAGTGACAGGTCCATCTTGGAGCCAGCTGGTGTTGGCTCTGTCAGATACAGGGGAAGCTTCTATCAGCTTCTCACAGAAGCCACCCCTGTAGCCCCCCTGCTACTAAAACCTTGCCACACAAACCCGATACAATCTAACTGATGGTACTAGGGGGCTGTTTATTTCTGTACCAGAAAAGATTGACATTAACTACCTATTTGGAGGGTGGAAGAAGGGTGGAGACCCTGTGCCAGAACCCACTTTACTGAATCAATCTCACTCTGTCCCAGGGCCACAGAGACTGCTTCTCACTTCCAAGCTTTGCAAGAAAGGAGACTTTCTATTTTTACACAACATTACTACCAGTTGTGAAAATTATTTTCCATTATTCCATTATTCAAAGGAAATGTCTGTTCATCGGAGGCTGCATAAGCTATGGAAGTTCTGTTGGGGAACATCCAATTTGGTGAGTCATGCAATTACTGGAGAAAATACTGCCATATTTTCTAACAAACCATGAAGTTCTTTCTTGAAATCAGCACTAATAACATTACTATGGATATTGCTTGTTGACTCTGGAAAAGGAGCCAAAGTGCTGGGGTTTGGAGATGGGTCTAACTAAAGAGAGGAGGCCTGAGTGAGCCATCCTTATACACCCAGGGGAACTGAACTGAAGTTGTTATTATCAGACTTGACACAGGGACAGAAAAGGTCATCTCAGGATGTTCTGTTCTGTTAAGAAAAATATCTTAAATACTTCCTTCTCTCACAAGACATTTCTGCCATTAACATTAGCAGATATTTCCCCCTGACCTTGGGGGTCAGCATTGTGCCTATCCAGTTATCAACATAAGGACCTAGCCACAGAAGATGCCTTCGGCATGTGTCTGTCTCCCTCTGCCTTTTCCCACTGGTCCTGTTCAGCTCTTCTCATGAGGATGGGGCTCATGGCTCCAATCTGGCTCACCAGACCTCACTTGTCACATGCTCCCTTGCAGGGTATCTTCTATCTGAAGCACCCTCTCCAGAGGAGAAGGTGAGCACCTCCTTTTCCCTTCTTTGTTAGTCTCTATACCTTTGAGTGGCACAGCCTCCTCTGTATGTTCAGCTAATACTAACAAGGGGTTTTATTAACCCTCTCATTGTATTTATTATTTTTACTCATTTTCTGAAACTTGGAAATTAGCGATTTGTCATAAGATCTCAGCTTTTTATCCACAAAGAAAAGAGCATCTTTAGGCCACATGGTTCTAAAGAGTCAAAATGAATTAATGAGTCTGATTAATGGTATTTTATCATTTTTGGTTGGGTTGGAATTATTTGGCTTATTTTGACAACTAGCTAACAAATAGCTAACCTCACTCTATCAACAGTAAAAAATTTCAGGTAATAACAAGAGTCCCAAGCTTTAGAAAACAACCCAAACCCTCACAAATGAAACTCTCACACATGATATTAACTTAAAAATTGATCATAGATGGTTTTTGCCTTCCAATTTTTGAGCTTTCAAGGGGTTTTATTTCTCATGTTTTATTCCAGCAGCTTCTAAAATGTTTCAAAATGAAAATTTACTTTCTTGATGGACACTTTGCTCCACAAGTTGTGGCTACATAAAAGAAAAAAAAAATCACATATTTTGAGCTTCATAATAAAATCTTGGAGCACGGGCAACAGTGAAAATACTGTTAGTGCCCTTTTTGCAATGGGTACGTCAAGGCATTGTTGACTGGAATATCTGCAGAAATACAGGTTTTTCACTAGTTTTAGGTTATATCTAAGGTTAAGGGAAGCCTCAGGCTTGATTAGAAAGAGGACATAGCAAATGCAGATACAGATGTCCTGTTAAGGTGATGCTCCAGTATATGCAGAGCCCAGATAAGCCTCTTAGCTTCTCTTCTGTAGAAGTATGTAAAAGCTCTTGTGTAGCTGCTTCACAGCCTCCTTCACAAAAAAATGGCAAGCTCTGTTACAGCCAGGTCTTGAGAAATATCAGCATATCTGTTTATTATATATGTTTAGGAATGCTCTTTTCCTTATTGTAGCCAGTATAGTACTACAAACCAGATCCTATTATGAAATATTTCATAATTCGTGTGATTTTTTTATAAAGAGTGATTTAAATTAATAATTGATAGTAAAACAAGTACAAGATACCTAATTTTTAAAAAATTGTCCTGCAATATGCAGGTTTGCCAGAGGAGGGAGCAATCTACCTATGGACTCGCAATGTTTCCGCAGCCTTGCTTACGTTTTAAAAAGCTTCCTATTCAAAGAACTGAGGAAGGAATTGGACTTCTGTTTCTCCTTTTAGAGATATGGCATTTGTGACAGCTTCCTTTGTGTCTAAGAGCAAGAACATAGAAGGAAGAGAAGCGGGAACTATTTATGCAGGTGAATAAAACAGTTTGTGAAGTAATCTTCAAGTATATCCTGAAGCAGAAAAGTTTGCTGCAGCTGCAGTCTTGAAAGGTGGGAGGCCTGGCAGTGAAAGCTGAAATTAATGGGAGCAGAGCCTTCATGGTTCTCTGCAGGCAATTCTCTAGCTGTTTTACAGCCTGGTTTGTGAGGTTATGCTAAACATAACATATGGACATCTTGTTCTGGCAAGTACTTCTTGCACAAACTTCTTGTGTGGAGTAGAAAAATTGTCCTCATATGGATAAAGGCATCACCATTTTAAAATTTGAGGGCAGGAGAGAAAAAAATGGGCATTTTACTTTGTATTTGAATGTGTTTCACAATATACCTGGGCTCTAAATACAAAAGCATCTTAAATTTATTCACTGTGTTATATATATAGACTGTGTTCTCCTCGAACAAACAGCACTCTTCACTCAAAAGAGGAAATGTGTAAAAATAATAGTAATGCAAATATAATCTGAAATCCTTTAAATATTTTTCCTTATTTGATTTTCTTGATGTTGTAGGTGATAGCAGTATATTACTGTTATTGAATGTTTCTCCTTTACATGAAGAGCCTTTCAAATGCACATGTAAGCACATTGCCTTGAGTGACCCCCCATCAGGTTAATATGCACAATTTTTCCAGTTGTGTAAAGTAAAATTCTTCCAACACTAGTCTGAAGGGTTTCATTAAAAATGTTTATTGGCAGGCTAAATTATTAGTGCACTTTTTAAAAGTCTGCCTTGCAGCATTAAGAATATGCCCATGTATTTATATTTTAACATTTATTTACTGATGGCTTTCATAATGATGGACGAACTGCAATTCTTACTCATGTGAGTAGCACTCTGGAACTTTTGCTGTAAAATGGTGCAATTCATATGAGTAAATGCTGCCTTTTATAGAGCCCTAAATGCTTTACTAAGGTCCCAGTCTTGGCAAAGTTTACCCAGGAAAACAATCATTAATCAGCGCAAGGAGTACTTTGAAAAGTGAGTATTCAGAATTTTATCCTCAGAGGATCTTAATTAATTTTAATCACTGCAGATGAGATAGCTGATACTCTGATAAAAAAAAGACCTCTAAGGTGATGAACTATCCTTTGTAATGACTGGGAGCTGAAGGAAATCAGTGCTGTTCAGAATTAGCCTCGCATTTGGAACCATTTATTTGTCACATGCATTAATACTATTAACCAGAACTGAAAACAGATACCTTGCTGCACTGGAAAGCAGTCCCCATGGAAAAAAAAAAAAAAAAAAAAAGGCATCCTAAGATCCAAATCAGGATAGCCATAATTCTCTTCTCCCTCATTCTACAGCCTTACCTCAGGCTGCTACCTAAACATCTAATTGATTACACCTTGCTAGAAGGGTCAAGACTGTGCTAAGTGCTCAGCATGCCCTGTTGCCTCCTGCCATCAGAGAAGCCCAAGACGGGAGGATTTGTAGCTTCTGCCAAATAAAAATACAGCACTGGATGCACATCCTTCACAACCTCTCTCTGTGCTTTTACCAGATGCAGCAACACCAGAATACGGAGAGAGAAGGCAAAGTCAGGAACCAGAAAATGGAGTGCCAAGCCAGATAATGATGGGTGAATAAAAGGCAAAGAACGCTGAGCCAAAAAAGCAGGCTACAGAAAAAATAGTTAATTAATTTGGAAATGTGTTGTATGCACTGTAGGATGATGTCTGAAATCTGGGAAAAGACACTACAAAAGGATAAGTAACCTTCTCCCCTTCAGTGCACTTTGAGGTGACAAGTATTAAAAAGAGAGGGTACACTTTGCTTCCTACCACCTCTTCTCTCAGAAGATCTCTTATCCCCTGGAAATACTCTCTGCACCAATCCATTTTATGAACTTAAAAATTTAATCATGGAGATGGGACCTCTGCTGTCATGAGACCCCACCTGGAATACTGCATCCGGTTCTGGGCCCCCCGACACAAGAAGGATGTTGAGCTGTTGGAGTGGGTCCAGAGGAGAGCCACGAAGATTATCAGAGCTCTGGAGCACCTCCCTTATGAGGACCGGCTGAGAGAGCTGGACTTGTTCAGCCTGGAGAAGAGAAGGCTCTGGGGGGACCTTATAGCAGTCTTCCAGTAATTAGAGGAGGTCTATGGGAGAGATGAGGAGGCACTCTTTATCAGGGAGTGTAGTGACAGGACAAAGGGTAATGGTTTTAAGCTGAAAGAGGGTAAATTTAGATTAGACATTAGGAAGAAATTTTTTTCCTGTGAGGGTGGTGAGGCACTGGAACAGGTTGCCCAGAGAAGTTGTGGATGCCCCATCCCTGGAGGTGTTCAAGGCCAGGTTGGATGAGGCTTTGAGCAACCTGGTCTAAGTGGGAGGTGTCCTCGCCCATAGCAGGGAGATTGGAACTAGATGATTCTATGATTCTATGACCTGGGAGAGCTGATTGTTACCTGCATCCCTTCTATATAATTTGGGTGTCAGATTCCCCATCATTTTATCATACTATATTATTTCTTTACTTATATTAAATAT
>NW_010118512.1:0-47943 GCF_000699245.1 Pterocles gutturalis | reverse complement strand
ACTGCAGCGGCTTGTGGTATTTCCTTCCACCCACCCCCACTGAGGCAATGATTAACAAGGCCGTGGGTAAAGAAGCATCCCGTGGGTGTCTGAGGGCTTGAGCCGCTTGAAGAGAAGCGGGGGAGGGAGGAGGGAGGCCGGGGAGAGGAAGAAGGAAGCAGCGCTGCTCCCGCTCCCTGTGAGGAGAAGCGGGCGGGGGACGAGCGCACGGCCTGCCACCTCACCGCCGCCGTGTTTTGGTTTTTTGTTCTTTTTTTTAAATTTTTTTTTCTCTCCTCCTCCCGTCGGTTTCCTCCCTGGAGGCCTCCCGATGAGTTAAAATGGTGCTGAGGCTGGAGGGGAGCTGGTCGCTGCTGGTGGGGAAGAGGTTCCTCAGCCTCTCGGAGGAAGAGGACAGGTCGTGGGACATCAGTCGCATCTTGGAATGGCCCTGGAAGTGTGGCAGGATCCGAGCGGTTTCACACACGGATATATCCAAACAAGACCTGAAGGTAACCGGAAACTTTCAAAGAGACCTTCTAAAACGAGAACGCTTACCCTGTGACCTGGAAGCTTCATGTGCGTGCATGTATGTGGGGTGTGTGTCTATACACACAGTGGTTTTGGGCAAGAGCTGTCTTCTTGGTCAACTTGCCTGCTTAACATCCTTGAAAACATTTGGGTTCTGGCTAAAGCCCCCAATGTGCTTGTACTAATGCTGGAAATTACCTCAAACTGTAAATGTGCTTTCTTCCACCAGAGTTTTGAGAAATTCAGGTTTTTATTTCACCTGCTGTGCCTAGGTTTTACTTCTACATGTTTCTTAAATGTGTTTTAAGACCTTGTCGGTTGTGAACGATTTTTCTTTTCCCCAGAGATGAAACCAAAACACTCCTATGTTGGTGGGATTGGTGACTTTTCTTTCGTTCTCTTTGTAGTAGCTGGTAATGAACAAGTACTTCTGCTGTCTTGAAAGACGTACCAAATTCATGTATGGTGTTGGACGTTTCTTGGACTCTTCTTGCGTGATAGCCACTTCTTAATGATTACCTACAGCATTTTTGAACACACAGTCGATTATTGCAAGCTTAGTGTAATTTGTTAACTATATATTTTGAGTGGAAGTCAAACAACTTCCACAGGTTTACTGGGAAGCTCTTAAGGGAATATTTTGCAACTGTAGCCAGTAAAGCTATCCAACCACGTCTGAGCAATTACTGTAGCATACAAAGTACTCGCTAAGGACAAAACTCCATTATAGTAACAGCGTTTTGTTACATGGCCCTCTTATTTGTTTCTACGAGGGACTTTGGTGGCAAGCTGTTCTATGACAACAAGAACGGTACCATCTTTCAATTGAAACTGTTTCCTTGCTTTTTTTTTTTTTTAACGTGAAGAACTTTGTGACCTCTCACTAACTGAAGAAGCACCTGCTACTTGTCAAACAAGAAGAAATCCTATGTGTTTCTAACTCTTTCAAGGAAGTGCAAACTTTGGGATTTGTTATGAAGAGTCCCGAGTTGTTGGAGGCTGAGCTTCTTGTTGTGGTTCTGCAGCAGGGGTGGAGTTTTCTCCATCTTTGGCCAGTGGGGCTGTGCCAATGCCATACTTGGAGTGAGGAGGAGGATGTTACTGTGCAGAAAGCTCTGCTTAAGGACCTTCTCTGGGACTTAAAAGGAGAAGGAGTAGGTGCTGTTGGGGACTTTACTGTGAGCCTTGTAACTGGTTACGGTTCTGCCAGAAGCAATTGATTTAATGCGTTCTCCAGTGAAAGTGTTAAAGAAGTTGCAAAGTAGACAGTCCAGGCGTAGAGAGCTTTTGTACCAAAGCACGTGGCATCTCCTTTTCTCTTCCACAGCTTTGTGGAAGAGTAATGCATAGTTAGACCCAAAATAGTAATGGATTGGGGGGAATAAAAGTGTCAAAAGGAGTTGAAATATTTAATCTTTCAAATTTTACTTTTTGTATAGTGTCAGGAACAAGCTACAGGGTAGAAGAAGTGTCAGCTACTTTTGAAAGTATTTTCTCAACTGTATTTTCCTGTTTGTGCAGTCTTGATACTATAGACAAACAAGCCGTTCTGGTTCTGGTACTTGTGTTATTTGCTTATCTCATTATTTCCGTGAACTTAAATGACTAAATTAATTTCTGCACCCATTAGTTTTACAGCTCCTGTCTATGGTAATGCTGTTTTGCTTGCATGCTTTTACTTGCCTTTCCCCCTTAGAGGGAAGCTAAGCACGAGGGAATGTTTCTAAGATTCACTCAACTGAGGTTTCTCTGCTGTTAGGGTAAATTAGTTAAATGTATTTAGACTGGATCATTGTATTTTATGGGAAGAGGGAGTGATTTTTTTTTTCTTAGAGTAGCGTTCTCTGCCAAGACATTCCAATTCCTGTATTCAAGCAAAGTTATATTTGTGGTCTTTTCCAGTCCTTTGCTGATCTCCCTGTGTTGTGTATAAAAGAAGGGTAATGCTATCCCAAATAAATTGGTCAAACCACCATGTTTTTGCCATGAAGTGTCAACTACTTTCCTCTCCTCTTGAAAAGTTTGTATAGATGCTTCAGAGATTCATAAAGATAAATACCAGTTAAAAGCAGGCAGCAAATTACTTTCTTCACACTGTATAATTTGATCACCTTTACTAGTGTACCGTTATTTGCACTTTAAATAAATTACCTAAAGTTATTCTTTGAGACTCTTATTCTTAATTTTTTTTATGGAAAAACAGCTTGTTATTCAAGTACTCCAGTTTAGAGTTTGTGGAAAATGCATATGCCACTGCTTTAAAGTTTTGGGGATTTTTTGTGGTGTTTTTCCCTGATTGCAAACACTAGTGGCAAAGTTAACACATTTAACTCCCCTTGAGCAGCAGAGAACTTTGAATTGTAGAGTTAAATAGGAATATTCATGTTTTATGCAACAACAATGATGACAAACCAGTTGACATTGTCACCTAAAATACTAGGTAAGCCTGGGGTGCTTTAGTGATTGCTTGATTGTATGACAAAGGCAAGAATCATGTTTGTGTTATAAGCACTTGTAATGACTTTTTTCTTTTTGAAGGAAATTGGTGTGTGTTTGTCTTTTTTCAAGTTGTATGTGTCTGAATTTTATGGTTAGTCACTCCTTTGCTTTGTTTCCTTTTTGGAGATTTGTGTGGAATTTGATGATGAGCCATGGGAAAAAAGAAGATGGATAGAAATCTACAACCATAAAATGAAAGCATTCCTAGTGGAGCAAAAGCTGGTACTGGCTGAAAGAAAATCTCAAGCCAATTCTATGTCTGCTGTCCAGTGGCCTGCAATGGCAAGTATACGCTTGGTCTAACTCACTTTGGTTCTGCAGTTCCGTCTTCTAAGGACAGTGTTACAAGTGTGAATTTCTCAAGTACAGCTTTGCTTGTGTACTCTTACGTGTGGTCTGAAGGGAGACTAGAACTTTGGACAACTAGAGCTAGGCAGGGCTTGTAAGCATTTGAAGTTGGTATGATGTGCTTGGAGATACAGGAATGTATTTTTATGACTTTGCTTCCCTCTCAAACTGTTCTGTACAATGTCAATTCCTTCTCCCTCTAGTCTCATGTTTATTCTTTCACAAAATTATAGTTGAGAATATAGAGAGAAAGGGTAAATAATAGGTTTCTAAGTATAGCTTGCATTTTTAATCTTAAATTCTTGGTTTACTCTGCCTTGAGTACTGTTAATTCTTCAGTGATTCTTGATCTGAGACAAAAATAATTGGAATGACTCGTATGTGATGGCTGCCTGCCACAGATAACTTGTCAGATCTGGATCTTGTGCATATAAAAACCTGTGCTACACTGTACAAGCCAGAGAAGTAAGCTTTCTGTAACTGCATGCATGGCTGGTTAGGCAAATTAGCCAGGAGAGGTGAACAGGGAATATTTCTTAATATATTCAGCCAATATAGTTTTACTTGGCTACTTTGGATATTGCTGCTCATAAAAGTAGTTGTGAAATAAATGAAGATGTAAACTTGCTGAACATTAATTATGCTGAAGTTGTAGTCTATGTTTGATACTCTTGACTTCTCTGGGTATAAAGTATGCGGTGTAATTTCTATTGCCACATTTTAGCTGAGGTTTTTCTTAAGCAGAGCTAATGTAAGCAGATATTTATTGGGAGCAGGGCCAAATAGGATGAGAGGAAGTGGAAAGCTGAATTTTATTTCCTGACCTGTGCATTAATATCAGCATTTCTACTAGTATAAAAATCTTCTGAAAACCTGCTTATTTAAACTTAGCTGTTGGCCCTTTCCAAGTATCTGAACAGTTATTACTAGATACTTGCCTTTGTTACCCATCCAGTTTCCTTCGTGATGTGTTTGAAGTGTCAGTTCATGCAGTGTATATGTTTCAAAGCTCATTCAGCAGGGGAACTATGTAGGATAAAATTAAGTTGAGGCTTGCTTTGACAAAGACGACTCTTTCCTCCCCTTCCACACAAGGCAGGAAAGAAGGGGTCAAAAAAAGGGTTGTGTGCTTTAGTTTATTTAAATCTTGATCACAAATTATTGGTTCAAGTATATGGGAGAGTATGTTTCTGACAAATGGAACAGCTTTGCAGAACTCTTGAAATGCCCAGTAATTCCCGGAGGGACTCTTATGGTGATCCTGCCCCTTTGACAACACTGTCCTAACTGGAGTGAGAACCCCAAAGGGGAAGAAAGTCTTTGCTTGTTTGAACAGTCCTTCAGAAACTCAAACACATACTTTCTCAGAATGATTTTCCTTTTTTCTTTTAAATGAGATACCAATGTGTCTTTCACATAGGGAGGAGTTATTCTTGCCTTTTCTGATATTCCAGGCTCCTGATGCCTACCTACTGCAGGACTAGACGCTTAACCTTGGACATATTAGGAAGAGTTCAGAACCTTTTAAAGGAAATTTTTGTTTCTTGTCTGTTCTTACAGTCTTTGGTATACCTGAACACAACTTCATGACTGTACTGCAGTGGTATAGCAACTATGAAGCTGTCCAAGTCATCCTACACACCTAAACTAAGGCTTCAGTGTATTATCAATGTTACATGAGCTTTGAGAACTTTAATGGAAGCCATGCAGCAAGCCTTCATTGATTTGCTGGTTATTCTCCCAGTCTACCCTAAGGAGGGTTTTTCATTAACATATCCCCAATTAGAACCCTTAATATTAGTAAATTCTTCATGCTGACAGGAATGATTAATGATTGACAGCCACCTGAACTGAATTCCTAATTCATTCTAATAAATGGCATTACTTTAAAGTGTAGTTCAGTAACTCCTTTATTAGGTACGTATTGGAAGTTTTATTAGAAACTTACTTTATTTCAAGAATTGCATGTAGTTGTGGTATCTTCATGGAGAAATAGATGTAAAACTAAATTTTTTAAATGCAATGAGGAATGATGATACCTTCTTACTTTGTTTCTAAGCAAATGTTTATCACTTTTTCAGACTTACAAATCCTTAGTGGACAAAGCTGGTATGGGATCAATGGTTTCAGTGCGCTATCTTGGTGAAGAGAAATGCGTTTTTCTTTCTAAAGACCTTTTGACACCCATTCAGGTAACCTTGCATGGCATTATAAAGATGGAAGATAAATCTTTTATCTTGGTATTTAAGATATGTCAAGTTAATATATTCTAAATGCAGACTTTAGATGGGTAGAAACTTGGAGTAGGTGTTTATTGCTGTAACTCGTAAATATCAGTTCTGTGTGTGATGTATCTGTTGATTAGAAACTTTCTGAAGCTATTCCAGGACATGGTCACTTAAGAGAGCTGGATGAGGGGAGTGGGCTTGGACAGTTATTCATCTCAGGTGACAGCAGTTGCATTGTGTTGATGGTGGGGATGATCTGAAATATTTTCCCTTTGTCCTTGTGAACATGACTACCTTTACTATGAAAGGAGTTCCAGGGATGTCTGGATTAAATCTTGCTATGTAACAGAAACACACCACTTCTAAACAAATGTGGCATTGGGCAGGATGTAAATGAGGTGGTTGAATTGTAGTCCCTTTATTGAGCACCAAGAGGAAAGTTCTTTAGGGAAAATTATGTAGAGATGGGTTGAAACAATTTCCCTGTAGGACTGACTGGTCAGGCAGTTTGAGGAGTAGTACTTGCTACTGATAGAGGATTCAACCTTTTTGGAAAACTACTCTCAAGACCTATGAACAGGCTGAAAGAAACTTCTCATAGGTGTCCAATGTTGAAACTGCTAGTAGTGCCATCATTAAAGTTCTACTTTGACAAAAGTCAGCAAATAGACAACTCATTTTGAGAAGTTAACACAATCACTTAAAGCTAAATTTGAGTTGTAGGTTATCTTGCCTGTGTTGGCTCAACAACAGAGTAAAGATTTCTTTATGTCGAAGCCTTATCTCCCTACTGCAGTGAAGATTGCTTTTCTGGCATCTGGAATAACAGTTTCTTGACTGCTGGCTCTTGAGCCTTCTGCTTCTTACAAATAACAGAACAGTGCTTGGGGGGAAAAAAATCCTTTCTAATGGCACTCTGAGCCATTGTTAAAAACTTGCTTTAAACTTTCTGTTTCAGAATAAATTCTAAATATTATTAAGCAGTTTGCTTTAGATAAAAATAGAGAGGAAAAACCCTAAAATATAAATACAGGATATTGAGTAATTATGAATTATTTAGATGTAGCTGACTTTCTTTTCATTCTTATGAACATTTTATAATGGTTTCTTGAGATGAACTGGATCCTGGCATTATTAACATAAATAAAAACATAAAACCTAAAATATTGCATTTACATCTGCTCAGGACTGCTTATAAACTGGTGCTTCTGAGAACTTAAAATCCTAAATTTAAAAATGGCTGGTTCAGTTAAACTTAGTGCTCATTAGCAATGTGGTAAAACAAAGCCAGATGGTTTTCAGAACAATATTAAAGTGGAGCTGGAGAGCTCAGTTCAGTTGGGCTTGCTGATGGTTGTTTCAGGTTAGTGGTAAAGGAATGATGTCTGCCTCAGTAAATACTATATCCTGGGAGCTGAAGGAACACAGTAATGAGAAACTTGTTGGATTGTATAAATTGACACTATCTTGTTTCTAAATATTGTGTCTTTTTATTTATCAAATGCATTATACTTAATACCAACTTTTTTTCCCCCCCCCCACATAGGATATGGAGAGTTCCAGGCTTCCCCTGAAGGAGGATCAAAATGTTAATGAAGAAATTCAGGCTTTGGTTAAGAAACACATAGATGAAACACGTTTGGTACAAGGTGCGAGCATACTCTGTAGTGGGAACTGCTGGCAATAAATACTCAAGTCAAAAGGGAAATCTTTGCAGTGATAGTGTACATTACAGTAATCTGTTTTAGGGATAAAAGCTTTTTAAAATACTAATTCCACTTTGTTTCGCAGCAGTGAATGCAAAATGTGAAGGATTATAGAGATCTAAGTTTCAAGTATTTCCTTTGCAGGTAGATGGCCTGGCACTTACCTTTAGCAATTATTGCTGAAAGTATTGGGAGTTGCTTATTGTTACAAGTAGCTTGTTGGTTTTTTTTTAGTCTGCTGCTTGTTTATAAAAACTTCCAAAGTTTTATATAGACTACTTTCTTAGTCAAGTTAAAATTGTTATTTTTGCATTTGCCAGCTTCAAATTCTTAATTACTGGGTTCATACAAGCATATTTGTAGCCATATGCTTGCATATGCAAGAAATGTCTTGCTTTATGGAAAGGTAAATGTTGCAACTTAAGAGTTGTCATTTCCAATACTGTGAAGAGAAGAAAAATTCATTGAATCTTAATTTCCATGTCACTAATCTGCCTCATTGTCTGGAATCTGGAGGTCACTCTGGCCTCTGCTGCATGCCTTAACCTCCAGAAAACTTCACTGAACTATTCCAGGGAGGAGGCAGCTGGAACATAGTTTCATTATGCTTCCCCCCTCAGATATGTGGAAGTTGTCTCAGGGTTCTCAGTTTGTTTTGCTTACTTGCATCTTGCATGCAGTACTGTTGGCAAATTCACATTGGTAACTGATGATCTTCATGCTCCCTTTTTCTTAAGCTCCTTTTTCTTTTTTTTAATTTTTAAGGTGGAAAAAATATAATTGGTTCAAAAATTAGAATTTATAGCCTTGATCCATCTACTCAGTGGTTCACAGCAGTTGTTGTCAATGCTAATCCAGCTACAAGAACTCTAGAAGTCAACTGTCAGGAGGTAAGAACCAGTTGCTGTGGGTTTACAAACAGATGAGGAATGAGTGGGATCTTGCATTTATACCCCCACCAAAACCATTTTTAATTCTGCCCTTACTGTAATAAGCTTAAAAAAAATGGGGATCAGTGTAGTGCAAAATAATTTATTACCCCGAGGTGTTTCTGTATGCTGCTGGTGGAATTATCAAATAACAGATGGCCTTCTACACACAATGAGGGAGACCCAGAATTTTTATGTGAAGAGTGAGGCAAACATATGATCCTGGTTTCTTTGCTTTCTATGGTGTGTAGGCGGTGCTCTGAAACACCAGTTTATATGTATGTTTTCATGCAGAGACACTGTCACAGCAATATATTAAATTCAGCTTGGTATGTGAAGAGCCTAGAAGTTAAGTGTCTGAGCTTAGTCTGTACCACAACACCTGAGATAAATACATTCAAACAGTAACTTTCACACCTCTAAATGGCTGCTTCTGTGTTTTTGTTCCTTTCCAAGATTCCCGCTTTAAAAACTCTAGATCCAGAGTTAATTCATGTTGAAATCATATATGACAACAATGGCAAATGTGGTAAGACCTATTATTGTTTGTCTTTGAACCCTAAGTAGTAATTTGTGATAAACAGGCTAATCTTCGTCACCTTCTCTTCCAGATAAATCTAAAAGAACTGGGGGCGTGAAAAGGAAGTCATCTGAGAATAGTGGAAGTGTTGATGCTAAATACGCAAAATCTTCTTCTGAGGTAACGTTTTATGATGTTATATGTGACTATTATATAATGGTTATGTCATGTCACAGAACAGACTTAAATAAGGCTTAGACAGAAAAGTGGAATAATAAATGTAATCCCTGGGAAGGGTGTGTTGAGTTCTTTGAAACTTGTCTAGGCATGGGTAAAACATCTTGCCTTGTGATAATCAGAGAAAAAGTTACTGAGCCTTGAAGGCTGTTTTTTTTAACTGTGCTTTTTGCCCCCTCCTGCTTAGGAACTAGCCTGTCTGGTCATGTATTCTGTAGCTGGAGAAAACGCTAAGCAGTTCTCAAGTTTATAACCTTTTCTTTTCACATTTTTTTTAAACTATTTTGTACTTAAACCGAAAACCTTCACCTACACTTGCATGCTTTGAGAATTCAAGCTACACAAGCAGCAGTCTGGAAGAATGTTGTTGACTACTTTTCTAGTACTTCCATGTCTACATTTATTTCTTTTGTGAGTAACCTGCCAAGGATCACTGAGATCTAAGAAAACTGTCTCGAAGGGCAGAAGACAATCCGGGTAACTTAAGTACAGAAATGCAAATGAAAAATAATGGCTTGGCTGAAGAACGGTACTTCCAACTTACCCTATAAGTTTGCCCCACTGTTTCAGACCAAAATTTGCATTTTAGGCAGGAGTAGCCCTCTGGAAGCTCTAGAGTGGCAGAGTGGGCGGGTTGGGTTTTGGTTTGGTTTTTTTGGCTTCTTGATTCTTGGCTTCTGTGCAGTCAGTCGTGGGATGAGTCAATTATGTAGGTCTGGCTGATGACTGGATATCATTATTAGAAGTCTTTAATGGCTTCAGAGATAGAGCTTGAGGTAGCAAGTACAGGATAAGGTTCCTCAATGAAAAGTGATCTATCTTGTACTTATGGCCGAGGAGGAGTGTGCAGCAAATCAGCGTGAAGTAACTTGTACATTGCAGTCATATTCTGCTTGTGTTGTTTCTATAGCTCATGCTTGAGTACCTTTAGCATTTTTCAGGTGCTCAGTTTGCCAGTCTTTAGCTTTCTGCCTATTCATCCATTGAGCAGCATGCTTGATACATGCAAAGCTGGTCTGTATTTTGTATTCCAAAGGTCCTGCAGAGTTATGATCTGAATTCATAGCTTGTTTCGCTACAGTTTTCCTTAAAGCAGTGAAGTTATTTACTTCCGGTCTTTTAGTCTGCCTCCCTTCAAAGGACTGGATCCTTCATCACTTTTGTACTCCTTGGGAAATATCTTGCAACTGTTTTCTCAAAATGGTTACAAGTGAGTGTACTTTCCAATAAGGAAAACAGAAGCTGTGTTTGTTTCTCTGATTTTTGTGGATGTGACTATATGGGAGCAATAAGCTAAAGCCATATTTTGTTTTACTTAGTATATGATAGTACTCTGATTTCTAATTCGGAGTTAGTGTTTTTTGAGAGCTTGTCTCAATGTCTGACAGCTGTGTTATAGCAAGGCAGAAAGGAAATACTTCGGAGTTCATGGTAGTGAGTCTGTAGTGTAACTTCCAGCAGTAAGTTGAGCATGTGGGAGAGGAATATGCAGGTTAGATGTGAGGAAGGAGCCCTACAGAAAACTACTGTTTTTAAAGACACTTGCTAATTCAGTAGACCTGTTGTATTCCTAAAATAACTGTAGATTTGTGAAGCTGGTGATTTAATCAGCACAAGATTACTTAACACTTTCTAGAATCCCGGTACAAAGTTTTTCTCACTCAAAGGAAGTTCACATCCTGATTTTTTGGTAATGTTCTCAGACTAATAATTTTCTCTAGGATTTTCAGATGAGCACTGAAAGCTATTTCTGAATTCTGATTGCTGCAATTATTTTGGAAAGATCATTGCACTAACAGTTATGAAGAGGAGAGCTTTGACCTCCTTTGCACCTCCTTAATACACCTTTCCTCCCCCCAGAAAAGATAGTTATTAATTGGGGGAAAATGAATTGATGTGAGCAGTGTTTCATGGAACCTATAAGGCTTAAAAGGACACTCTAAGGTCTCTTCATGAGGAATGGTTTCCAACAAGCTTTATTAAACACAGTGGGAAGGGCATTAATGTACTTTTCTTTTTAAGCTGAACCCTGCAAAGCAGTATATCTGTTACCCTGAATTTTCCTAACTGTTAAAATCTCCCTTACAGGTTTCTCCTGGTCAGGGACATGTGCAGTCAGTGCCCACAGTGTTGGGTGAAGCATTGCTAGGATGTACTCCTGCTAATAAAGACCAAAGGCATCAAGGCCTGCCCCTGCCAGCTAACTCACCGCCCAATCTTGGTGCAGAAACTCCTCGGGGGTAAGGAA
This sequence comes from Pterocles gutturalis, assembly GCF_000699245.1. Lineage (NCBI taxonomy): Eukaryota > Metazoa > Chordata > Aves > Pterocliformes > Pteroclidae > Pterocles > Pterocles gutturalis. The sequence continues at coordinate 36,718 of NW_010118512.1, read as the reverse complement.
TCAATTTATGCTTATGCAGACTTTTTTTTTCCCCTCCAAAAATAAACTCCAGTTCTTAGCAAAAACAAACTTGGAAGTAATTTTAAAGAACTGTAGTAACTAGTCTTCTGTAATATTGGCATAGGAAAGTGTTAGACTTAACTGTCCTGGATACATAATTTTCTTGTTTATGCTACATTTTTCTTTTTTTATCTTTGAAGTAGTTGCCCTTCAATATCCCAAGCCAATGTTACTGCTTCATTATACCCATCTGTAAACTGATTGGTTATACATAGATGTTTTGTCAAATGCATTCCTCCCTTGCCCTGAGGAAAAATAGAACACATTCAGGCAGGTGTCCTGTATACTAAATTCTTGCAGGTCAAGTAAAGGTTATTTTTTTGTTGAACACCAGTGACTTTAAACTTCTTTATTACCCCTAGGAGAATAGAAAATGTCCAACAGGGTGTAAAACCTTCCAGTACCCAGTTTTCCACTCCAAACTTTCCTTGAACAAATTGGAGCTGATATTGCGTTTCCATTATAAAGCTACCTCTAGAAGTCATGTTGTGAAGGCATTTTTCAGTTAGATAAATGTCTCCAAAATAAAAACTTCTGCATCAGCTGTGACAGGAGGAAAGGCAGGCAGGGGCCTGAGATGAAGGGTTTATTTTACTCAATTCTCTGACCATAGCAAGTATGGGAACTGTATTGTACCATTAAAGTGTTTTCCTGAGTATAAATTGCAGCTCCTTCTTAACTTGAATAATTTGAAGGTTAGTGTATTGTGCTTGTACCCCCAGTTCTGTCACAAAAATGAATATATATGGTATAGATAGTGTGACAGGAAAACTCTAATTTTGTGTATTAGCTTTAAACGAAGTGGTATAGGGTTTTTTCCACTTAGTTTTGTGTATTTATCTCTCAAGATAAATGGAGAAAAGGTGACTTTTTTTTGTTTGACCTTTTAATGTAGGAGTGCTTTTACTCTCTGCAATATAGACTTGTCTTACAATATAGCCAGACAGAATTTCCTTGAGTATTAGTCTCCTCACACAGGCATGCAAGTGAAATGCATTTGGTTATACAGCTGTTACATGGAAAAAACGAGAAAGTAACTGTTTAATTGTGAGAGAAGGTAGTGGAGTAGCTGCAGTACCTGAATTTGTATGTGCATACAGCTTTATCATTCTGTCCAACTCTCAAAAATCAAAACCAAAAAAACTAAACAAAAAAACCCCCTTAAAACCACAAACCTATTTAACCTCACACAAAACTTAAAATCTTGGAACATCAGAATTCAAAGTACGTGGTTAAATTTCTTTCAAGTTTTAAATGTGACTGGGTTGAGCAGCTGATGCCCTGATTTGTTTGATACCTATTTGTTTGTCTAATTAGTGCATGTTGCATGTTTCAGCACATTTAAACGAAGCTTACCAGAAACTCATCCTTCTTGTCTTAATACTGGAATTAAACGATTGAAGGAAGATCTGACGGCCTTTCCTAAAGTGGGGTTTATATCTAAAGAACAAATGCAAAATCTTAATGATCAAAATGGTAAATACACCTCTTTGACAACCTCAAGACCTTCATCTTTGACTGATTCAGCTAATGACAAAGGAACCAACCTGAAAAATACAAATGAACCTCTTATGAAGCCTGCAACAAACTTTCCAAAAGAGTGCATTTCTGTAAAACAGTTGCAACACCTGAACTCTTCAGTAGCAATACCCAGAGTCAGTAGTACTCTTGAACTGCAGCGGACTTTAGATTGTAGACCCTCAACCTCAGATGCTCATCTTCGCCCTTTTACTGAGTCTGGAGTTAAGTCACAAAGCAATTGCAATAGCCAGAAGAGCCACAAAGGAAACAAGACTGATGAACTTACAGACGTGGAGTTTTTTGTTAGAAGAAATTCAAATGAAATTCTCTATGACAGAAATGAAAGTGAAAGCTTTTGGACTGGAAGTGCCAAGGTCCATGATAATAGTAAGTATTTTTACAACTTCCTGTTATTTGAAAGCCCTTGTAGTTTCTGTGTAACTACATACAAGTAGGTCCTTTGTAATATACACAAAATTAGTAATTTAAATGGTGGGTGATCTGGAATTTGAGTCATTTCTGGGTTTTTACAATAGGAATGCAATAAACTTAAATGTCCTTTCCTAATAAAGGAAAATGACTAATCATTAATTTCTAGAAATAAGTTGTTACAAAATGTATGCAAGAACAGAATGGCAAAACAGGTTACAGAAACAAGGTTCTGTTTGGAATGCAAATACTGCTGGCATAATGAGACTGCCTTTATTTAGCAGTGGTCCTAAGTTTTGTAAGTATGGTGAGAGATGGAAGTTTTCTTAAAGCTTTGTTCAAGAGGGGGTTTCATTTAATAACTGTTCTGAAACAAAACAAACAAAACCCCAAACAAAAAAAATGAAAAACCACCCAACCCCAAAACCACCCACCTTGTTTCTGTGTTCTGTGGCCCAGTTCCACTTGGTGAGCTCTTGAAGTTTTCCACGTGGCAGAATGGGAAAGGCTGTAGTTGTGTAAGGAGCTGGACTCCTGATGTTATGTGTTGTGCTGTGCATCAGCTGGGATAGCTGATGATTCAGGGTTCTGGGAATCTCCATACACACCCACCTCTTCTTTTTTTCCAACCTCATGTTGCTCGGTTTTGGATTATTGTGTGCTATTCCATAATTAACATGGGTACACAGCCAAGCAGTCGCTGTTGTGCCCTGCTAGGCCTCACCTGCAGTGTGGGAGGAAGAGAAGTGTTTGGCATCTCTTATAGTAAGATGCTGAAAGCCATTGTTTCCTGAAGAGTGAAAACAGGATTGAGAAATGGCCAGGTTGTACTTTTGTCTTTATTACTTGTGAAACATGTTTGCTTCATACCCTGGTCTACTCAACGCTCAGGTCCTCCAGCCCTGATGGCTGAACAACCTTCATTAAAAGCAGGCACTCTTCCAAAATATTCCTCTGTGGAGGAACAAAAGGAACTGTTAAACTTGGGTCCACAGACTATGGTTCTGGTGGAGCTCTAGCTTGAGAAAGCTTCTACTGACCTGAAAAGAGGTTTCTGCCAACTGCAAATATTTTAGCATAACTTTAATACAATATAATATGAAACTTATAGGAAAAGTTGACATGGATCTTTCACTAAAATACATTTGCTTGCACCCTTGTATGAAAAACGAACTTGTCTAATCTACACTACTCTTCCCTGCAGTAATTGTTCGCAAGTCAATTTTAGCAGATGCTTCTAAAGTGAAGAAGCTGCAGCAAAGTGGGGAGGCATTTGTGCAGGATGGTTCCTGCAATAATATCGCACCTCACTTGCATAAATGCAGGGAATGTCGTTTGGACAGTTATCGGAAGAACAAAGACCAAAGGGAATCCACTGTCTTTTGTCGATTCTTTCACTTTAGAAGGTATGAACTATTTTGACTATATATAGACCTTGATATTCTTTAAGTTAGAATAATATGCCCCACATCTGAGTTGGACATGTGACCTTTTTTCCTTTTCTGAAAGGAGGGCTGTTGAGTGCTTACTGTTAGCTATAACATGGATATTATTCTTCCAGGACAGATGAAAAAACAGCTATTTGGTCAAAGTGGTGTCATTTAAGTCTCTGTTTCAAACCTGCTGAATGTCAGCATGTAGCTGTTAAGCTGTAAGGCTAATATACCTAACTAATGAGAGCTTGCCTGGGTATTTTTATCCCTTAGAAATTTTATAACTGCCTCATTTGAGTAGAAAATATTTTGGCAGGACTTTGAGCTCTTTGTTTTGCTATTCTGGGCTAAGTGCCAATGGGATAACATGAGTTTAGTTTGAGTGCTACAGCTCAGTAGTATTGGAGAGAGTGAGAGGGTAGATTCTGTGTGTGTGTCCCAAAGTTGAGCAGCTGGACCCATGAAATGTTAGACATAGTCACAGCTGTGGAAGAGTTGCTGTAAGTGGCCAAGGGCTTTCAGCTGGAGTCATGGAGTAGTGATGGGCAAAATAATTTGTTATGTTGCTCTATTCTTTGTTCCACTTTACAGTTGAGAGTTTGTGCCACCTTTTTAAACTTGCCATAGAAATGTTTAATCCATACAGTCACTGAGTTTCAGGAGGGCATATGGAGAGGGTCAGCAAGGCAGCTTTAAGGAAAACCTGGTGACTGTGGAGTGGTGGTGATTTTTCCTGACCTGCAGCTTGAGATCCATTATATCCCACCCACAGCCCCCAGAGCCTGATGCTTGAGTTGAACAGTCAGTGTCTTTTGATATTTTCTCTCTTTAGCTCTCCTTAGACATTATGAGGAACCCTTTCAAAAAAGAGTGTTAAACTGTTACTTGAAGCATCTGTAAAGCCCAGGGTGGATGTTGTCAAACTGCAGTGTCTGGCTGTTTTTTAACATGTCCTTTCCTTTGTTTTCAAGTTGTGTAAATTTTTTCCATGAACTATTTGATCTCATGTCCCGATGTTGTTGCATGTTTCTTTTTATTTCCCCCCACACCCATTTAAGCTTTGAGGCATGGACTGTGTTTTATGGGAAGAAGGTAACATTTATGATATTAGAGAGGAAAAGCAAAAATACTAGTTATCACAAGGGAGATGGGAAGCTTATTCTCAGTTTTCCTTTTGATTTTCAGAGGGATGACTTTTTTTAAAGAGTCTTTAGGTAGAATAAAAAGAAACTATAGGCCTGAAAGCCTTTTGAAGAGAAAAAACTGAAAGCAGGTTACAAAAATCATGGGGAAAAAGACTTTTTCCACTCTTTCATTTGTTTCTTGAGGTTTGTTCTTATTCCACCACAGCACTGGTCCCCTTACATGTTTGTAGCTAAAGGTTTAAAACAAATGAAGATGTGTTACTAATCCATTATTTAACCTCAGATTAGAGAGTTTACTGTAGTAAATCATGATATCTGCAAAGATAGCATTTGTCTGGTGATACAAGTTGCCAGCATGTGTTTTCTTGCCACACTTAGCACTATAGTGAGCACATGTTATCATCAGAAGTCACCTTCCCTCTACAGCATTTAGTAAAAAGGTTCCTGAAAACTTGAGCAGAACTCCTGATGTTTTCTATTTAATAAACTACTGACAATACAGATCTCATTCTCTCTGCCTACTCAGAATCACTCAAGAGTATCTCGCTCAAATCTTACTGAATTTTTTTTGGCAGCTATTTCAAAATTAACTGTTACTGAAATATATTGTATTTTAAGGTTTCCTAATGTCTCTTGAGTTGTACATAGTTGTAACTTGAATTCTTACTGTTATCTTCTCTAGATGTGATCCTTAACGCCAACACATTTGAAAAATTGTTAACCTGATGTGGTCTGGTGTGAATAAAATAAATCTCTAGTTAGGAACCTTACTACAAAAAACAAGTATTTTTACCTATGTCTGTTGCAACCATTAGATATTAAACTCATTGACAAAGAATATACGTGTTTACAGTTCATTGACTCATTGCTAATAAAACATTTGAGATGGGTTTTTCTCCTTTCCTCCCTCCTTCCACAGGTTGCAGTTCAATAAACATGGAATACTGCGTGAGGAAGGCTTCTTAACTCCAAATAAATATGACCCTGAGGCTATTAGCTTATGGCTACCTTTATCAAAAAATGTTGTGGGTCTAGATCTCGACACAGCGAAGTATATCCTAGCCAACATTGGAGATCACTTTTGTCAGCTAGTGATATCTGAAAAGGAAGTTATGTCTACGATTGAACCACACAGTAAGATCTATTTGTATTAAAATAGTCTGTATTTTAATAGCTTTATGTGAAACTTTAAGCTTCTGACCTGTATGAAAATGTATTGCATGCGTCTGGGAATGTCATATAAGATTTCAGTGTTTCCCTCTCTTCTCAGAGAGAGGTAATGGTTAAGATCCAGTGTGAACCAGTGCCAACAACTCTTTGCTCACAGGCAGGAGGAAAGTGAAGAGTAATTCTACTCTTTGTCAGAAGACTTCTTCTCAATTTATCAAATTACATTTCCTGTTGTAGAAGGTATAATTCTGTTATGAAACAAAGTGTTAAAAAAAATTAAACAACAGGCAGCTGACAACAATCTATTCTTAGCATATAAATGAAATAAAGCTTCATGTTGACTGCACAGATTCTGTAAGATTGCTTTGGTCCTGTTCTGTTGTTCTTACACAATGGACCTAATGCTGCTTGTCAAGTCCGTAAAGAAACCTTTCTCCACCTGAAATTTTCCAGTAGGACTGTTTCAAGTGATTGTATGTACAGCCCTATGGGGAATAAACCAGAGAGGTGCTGCTCTTTGGGTAACTGTAGAGCTTCATCAGTGCAGACAGGGCAGACCTTGCATCCTCAAACATAGGTTTTTTGGCCACCTCAAACCTTTCTGTAGCAACAGGAGCAAACAAATGGAACGTTGTGATCTTGCATAATCACTTCTCAGAGTAGAATGACTCTTAAAACAATGTTTGTTTTTTGGATTATAACTACATGACTGAGATGCAGTACAGTTTAGAAGACTGTCTACCCAATGTCTTCTGCATTTTGGGTAGTATTGATCTTATGTAAAGATCATATCACTTTAACAGTCACTCCAAGGTTCTGAATAGAAGAAAAAAAAAAAAAAACAACAACCTGAACAGACCTGAATGCCCTTTAAAAGGGCAGGGAAGACCTGAGATATTTCAGAAATGCTTTCTGTGGGGTCTTAACCCTGGACTGCTTGGAATCTGCAAGCTCTGCTGTTCGCTTGAACCAGAACATATTCAGGCCTGTGGAGTCAAAGTATCAGTAGCCAGACTGGGAGGTACAAACTGGAATACTGAAACACTTTGAGAAGTTGTTGAGAAGACACTTTGTTGTCTTCTCAACACTTTGAGAAGGATGAAATCTTGAGTAGAATTAATGAATCAAAGGGGAGGTGTAGTGTTTCTAAATAGCAGAGGATGCATCTGTTAGCATACCTACCAGAAACATCCTCTGCTTAAAAAAAACACACAGGTGAGTTCTGGCATTGGTTTGAAAGGAGCAAAATGTCATTAATTCCTCTGAATGTTTTTTGCCCTTCTGGTGAGAGTAAGGGAACTCCATTAAAATGGAGGATATTTTTAATGTCCTAGGTAGGAGAGAAGTAATTTCCAGTCCAGATATTCATTATTTGAACAGTGCAGTGAAAGAGTGCTCACTCAGTGGCATGGGAAAAAAAGGTACATTCTTCTGCCACCACACTTTGAAGTTATGGTGAAATTTTATTGACAGGGTTCAGCTGAAATGATACCTTTACATAAAAATTCTCTCTGACAAACTGACCTTTCCCAAAATGTCAAAATATTTTGTTCAGATACTACTTTTTAGGGGATCATTTATGTTTGAATATTTTTATACTCCATAGTATGTCTTGGTCAGCCCTTCTCTATTTTTCCAATGAGTTACCAGACTGGTAGATAGAGCCACAAGACAGACAATTGTAAGGGAGAAATGTATTTGGGAGAGCTTCCTTAAAGAGAGTTCTTGAAAGAATTAGTAGAAAAGCACAAGTGAAATTATCCCTGTCTAGTAAAAGATTGACCAGGGTAGAAAGAACAGCTTGTAGGGTCACATTGCTCCTTGACTACGAAGTGCCGAAAAGAGACCTACAGAAAGACAAGACATGATCAAACTGCAAAGGAAACAAAAGAATAGGAGGAGTGGAAAAGAGAAAAAATCAGGAAACTGAAATATGAAATGACATTAAAAAAAAACAACCCCTCATCCTGTTTTGGGGAAATGGGAGGATTGGCCTAGAAAAGGGTAAATATAGTGCATGTTTTTAAAAGGCAGAGAAGAACAGAGCTGGTGATATTTAGACCTCTGTCTCCTGGAGGAATTTTGAAGCAAGCAGTCAAACAATGTTTACCTCCTACTTAAGAACAAATTGTGCCAAGCTATTCTAGTTGTGTTCCCTACATAGTTAATGGGCATTATACAGAAGAAAAGTAACAGATGTCTTGGATCCTGGTGTGGGTTTTTTAGCATATGTTAGGACGTGGTCTCTCACAACTTACTTTTAAAATTAAGACATGGTGTGGGCAGAAAAATTTCACTGAAGTTACAAGTGTGGAAGGAGGTAGGAGGAGGCAGATGTGTGGTTTTTGTCTAGTCTAGTTTTCTAGCTGGCAACATAAAGAAATTAAGATCAGGCTAAAATAATCAATACATAATCACAGAGTGGTTTGGGTTGGAAGGGACCTTAAAGACCAAGTTCCAACCCCCCTGCCATGGGCAGGGACACCTCCCACTAGCCCAGTTTGCTCAGAGTCTCATCCAGCCTGGCCTTGAACCCCTCCAGGGATGGGGCATCCTCAGCTTCTCTGGGCAACCTGGGCCAGTGTCTTGACACCCTCACAGAAAAAACTTCTTAATATCTAATCTAAGTCTCCCCTCTTTCAGCTTAAAGCTGTTACCTCTCACCCTATTTCTCCACCCCCTGATCAAGAGTCCCTCCCCATCTCTCCTGTAGCCCCCTTTAGGTACTGGTAGGCTACTGTAAGGTCTCCCTGAAGCCTTCTCTTCTCCAGGCTGAACAACCCCAACTCTCTCAGCCTGTCCTGATAGGGGAGGTGCTCCAGCCCTCTGATCATCTTCGTGGCCTCCTCTGGACTTGCTCTGACAGCTCTGTGTCCCTATGTTGGGGGCCCCAGAGCCGGATGCAGTACTCCAGGTAGGGTCTCACGAGAGCAGAGTAGAGGGGGAGAATTGCCTCCTTCAACGTGCTGATCCCGCTTCTTTTGATGCAGCCCAGAATACCGTTGGATTTTGGGCTGCAAGCACACACTGCCAGGTTGTGTTAAGCTTCTTGTCCACCAGCACCCCCAAGTTCTTCTCCTCAGGGCTGCTCTCAATCCATTCTCTGCCCAGCCTGTATTTCTGCTTGGTATAATGCAGCCTTGGAAAGGCTTGTAATTTTTTTGGAAGATACTGTCGACATTTGGCATGTTCTGAGTGAACTGAAGAAGTGACTTGGAGTGAGGAAAGGTGGAATATAATGGGTACCTAAGAAACCTGAACAGCAGCGGTTAGTTCTTCAGAGAAGAACAACTGACCATTCTGAGAAGCTCTGATACACACCTATGAACATGTAGAAAACCTGCTAAAGGAAAGAGAACTGCTTGCCTCCTATGCTATTGAGTAGAGAACAAGGACAAACTGGTTGTGGCAATCTAGACATTAAGCTTAGCTTGCTAGTAGTAACTTAATTTTTTTTCTAGGGTAGCTGTGTAATTTCTACTTAGGCGAATGTCAGCAGTGTGCATGTTACCTTGGGCAAATCCATGTCAGGATAAGAGATGTAGTTGGTGCTGCGCAGGAGAAAGCAAAATGGTCTTGATTGCTTAGTCTCTGTTCTGGACCCACTTTTCTGAATCTGTAACAGCAAAGGCTGTGTTTTGGAGTTTCAATACAAAACCAAGTCTGAGTCTTGTATCAGTATAGTGTTTTAATGTAGCTATATTTACCATGCAAATATTTTACTTTGTTTAAGCTAACACTTTGACTATCTGTCAATTACCACAGGACAGGTAGCCTGGAAGCGTGCAGTTCGTGGAGTTCGAGAAATGTGTGATGTCTGTGACACCACAATCTTCAACCTCCATTGGGTCTGCTCTAAGTGCGGCTTTGGTGTGTGTGTGGATTGTTATAGGATGAGGAAAAAGGGCTTACATGAAGGTGAGAATGCATATTGCTACTTTAAACAAAGCGGGGAGAGGGGAAAGAAAATCTGTATTTTGAACTTGGAAGTTGATAACAACCTTAAACAACAAGGCTTCCCAGCAAAAAGAACGTGTTGTAGACCTGTAGTTTGGTATGTCAGTGATAATAAAATATGTAGCTTTCCAGAGGAGGATGAAAGATGCACTAAATAAATGATTTAATGGTTTTGTTTTATAGATGATGACTCGGATACTTTCTCCTGGTTTAAATGTGTGAAGGGGCAGGTACATGAACCAGAGAATCTAATGCCTACGCAAATAATTCCTGGAAAAGGTATTTTAAGTATTTGATTGGGATGAAAAAACTCTGTAGGCTTTTGCTGTCTTTTGTATGTTGTTGATATTGTACTGAGTGAGGAGGGGTTTTTTTTTTTCAGTAGTACAGTTAGTAAAAGCTTATTAATTGTTATCCAAGGACTGGAACAGCCTGTGTACTTAGCACTATTTTATTATCTTTGACATTTGCAAAGAAGTAGAAAAACTTCTTGTTTAATGATGAATTGTGTTTGTGTACTATTGTTAACCTGCGTAGCATACACAATTTCTTAAAAAGTCTTACTGAATGCTAGGTGTTCTAATTACATATGAGCTCACTAATGACTCTCTTCCTTCAGCACTCTACGATGTTGGTGATATTGTTCACTCCGTAAGAACAAAATGGGGAATAAAGGCAAATTGTCCCTGTGCGAATAAGCAGTTCAAGGCACTATCAAAGCCAACTCTAAAGGAGGATTCAAAACAGGTATTGCTACTGTCTGGTATTATGTCTGTAGTACAGGTTTGCTTTAGTCTACTACCCATATTTGAATCCAGTGGTAACTGACTTTATAGGTATGCCAATCCTGACTGCTACTTATAACCCCACCATGCAGGTTTTTGTTCAAAATTTGTGTTCAGTATTCATCTTTCTGGTTCAGTTCTTTTTAAGTTTTGGGGGAAATCTCATTGTGTCCATTTAACACGCTGAAGCCTTGGTAAGTGACCTATCCTTGAAATATGCTCAGTGAGGATTTTTTAGAGCAAAAATAGGATTAGATTGAGAGAACCCTTAATAAAAGAGCCTTAAAAACAGACTAGTGGGAATGGTTGCCAGTTGTAGGCTGTTGCTTGGGTCCTGGAGATGTAATATACGCAGCAGATAAAAGAATAAGTAGGGTGGAAGTGCACTGGAATTCATAAAAGAACTAAACATTAATAAAATTACAAGTGCTAGAGCAGTATGGAGAAGCACTGAATTTTTTTGGCTTCCTGGTAGAAAGTTTGCTGCTTACTATGTTTAAATAACCAAACAAAAAAAATCCCAAAAACAACAAAACACCACCATATGTTTATTTGTAAATGGATGTAGGGGTTTTTTTGCTTTTGAAAATGGAGCACAAATTAATGCTTAGATTTGCACCATCTTGCAAGAAACCAGCTGAATTAAGTAATTTTAATTTTGATGTATGCTTATTCTTAAACTTATTTTGAGAATAAATGTTATTAAGTGTAAGAAGCAGGCTGAACTTGATTTTGGTGTTGGTAATTAATAGAAGAGATGAAAAATGTTGTGAAGTGTTAAAAGTGAGGAAGATGATTACGTGATTCAAAAGTTAACTTACAAGTGACCTGGCTTCAGCCTTCTGTTTCTTGATATTTCCTCTGTGACCCTGGACCTGTACTGAAATTTATCTATACCTCTTTTCTATAAAATTAGGTACTGTGCTGGTTGTCTGAGGATAAGCTTACTAAAGGTGGAAGCATTTTATATTAGGTCATGTCTGGAATCCATACCATCACTCAGTCAGCAGTGATTAAGAGATGAAATAAAGAATGTAGCACTAGGCAGACACAGGTGCAGAATAAATTATTGACTGGGAAGTATTTGAGTATAGAGAAGAAACTGAGCCTGTCATGCAGGAATTCCAGGCCAAAGGAGTAGTTCTGGTTAGTCTGTCACTTAGAATCTCCCAACAAGTAGATAAATCAACTGCGTAGGAGATACACAGCAGTCCTGTGCTTGGATTGTGCTGGCCAGGCCACTGCTGCACTCATGCAGGTATTTTAGACCTGGCGGGTGAGTGGACTTTTGCTGCCACATTAAAATAAAAATTTAGGAGCATTACATATTTGTTATAATCTACTAACCTAGACCCGCAGTTTAGCCCTGGTCCGGACATCAGCTATCACTAGAGTTGCGAGAGCTCTGCTATTAAAACTGCGGTTGGTTCCCAAAGCACTCCCACAAAATGTGTCTGGGAAACTTGAGCTTTCTGTGCTTATTTTGAGGTGTGAGGACTCTGTTGCCTGCTCTTTAAGGATGATCCTGAATCCTGCTGGATCATCGTCTCTGGTTGATACTGAGGTGCAATGCTGACCTCTTGTGGAAATAAGAATTTTTTTGAAGGGTCAAACCATTTTTTTTTTGGTTGTAAAAGAATGAATTTGGAAATATTATTGCTTGCTTCCCCTTTCCGAGTAGCATGTGTTTGTGTCTAATCAAGTTCTCACTTTTTTTTTCCCCCAGAACTTGGTACCTGGAGAGAGGACCAGCCTTCAACATAACAATTTTGTCCTGAGCCCACAAGTCACTACACACGATCCTCCTCTGAAGGCAGCAATTGGAAGTAAACAAACTGCTTCAGTAAATACTTCTCCTTCATTAAGTTGGTTATCAAATCTAACAAGTGGAAATGTGAATAAAGAAAACAAAGGTATGTGCAGAACCAGTGAAGGGTAAACCCTTTGTGGCTGTTTGGCAAAAGGATGGAGATCAGACCCAGCAATACCTTGTGTTGAGAATGATATAATCTGTCTGCTGGGATGGGCGTTCAGTGCCTGTACTGCAAAACAGGTCCATGGCAATGACGTGGATAAAACCTGGCAGGGTTAGCATATTATTTTTTGAAAGCTGGATTAATATCCCATCGATGCAAGTATTCTTGGAAATTCAATTTGAGAATGTATTTTAGAATGTGTGATATTAAAAACTTTGGAGTACTGAAGAAATTAAGTGAAAGGAGTATTTAATCTGCATGTATTGAATGGTGATTTATATATACATATGTATATACCTACATACATATGTATAGGAATATTGTTGTCTTAAAAATAAATAAAAATCCAAAGCACGTACTTCTCACGGTTCAGAAGATTAATCCTTGCTTCATTCTCAGATGTGTTCTTTTCTTCATTTCAGAGAAACTCTTCTTGCCTATTTCAAAGAACGAAAATAAGCCTCTTCAGACACTCCCTAGTTCAGCTAAGCCTGCCACAGCCCTGCAGACATTCAACAGTGCAATATTAACACCCGTGAGCAACAATAACACGGGTTTCTTGAGGAATCTGTTGAACTCTTCTGGAGCAAAGGTATATGAAAAATTTTGGTTTAAAGGTCTGAGTTGATACCAGGCTTAGGATACTGTTCTAAACCTGTGAACAGCTACCACAAACATTTGCCACAGTAGGTAAAATTCTGTCTTCATTTAGGAAAAGGGACTTAATTCTGTGTCTATGTTGCAGTGTTCCAGTTAGTGCTTTCTAGAGTAGTAGCTTAGTACTTGGTACCATCAGCAAGTCTTGCTTGGTGAGGGATTGGGAACCAAGTGATAAAGCAGATTCATTTACTTAGGCTAGTGTCTGACAGGTGCATTAATTGGCATGTTCACTAGACTGAAAAAAGAAGCATCAAGGAACTTACAGATGGAGGGAAAAACATCCTGTGGTGGGTGACTATCTTTCTTGTACCTTGTTTGCAGACTGGTTCACTGCACATGTTCCCAGGCTTGCTTTGCTCTTACAGATATGACTTCAAAATGGTGGGGTAAAATATTGGCCTTGAGAATTCCTTGATGAAACTGCAGTTCTGTTCTGTGATATAAAGAAAGTCCTGTTCCGTGCTGCATTTCATGGTTTTCTGCAGCGTTACTGAAATGTAAATCTGAGCAGAACTTCTTATGCCAGAACACTGTAAACAAAGTGTCAGAAATGGCATTGGCATTTAATGATGGTGAGTTCCTAGACAGCAAAGTTCTGTAGATTTTTGTTTCTCTGCACAATTGTGAGCTCAAGTGAAATATTTTGAAAGTGGCAAATATTGTCTTTAAAGTCTGCAGGACAAGGCAACAGAAAAGTGCACCAACTTCATTTTTTTGTTCTTTCTCTTTTTTTTTTCCTTTTAATCAGACAGAAAATGGGCTCAAGACTACACCCAAAATCCTTGATGACATTTTTGCTTCCCTAGTGCAAAACAGAACCATTACAGACTTGCCTAAGAAACCTCAAGGATTGACTATAAAGCCTACGATAATGGGCTTTGATACGCCTCACTACTGGTTATGTGATAACCGCTTGCTATGTCTTCAGGATCCCAACAACGAAAGTAATTGGAATGTTTTCAGGGAGTGTTGGAAGCAGGGACAGGTATTTCAGTTTTTCTGCTTTTTCTCTTTTCAGTTCATGTGCTTTGCCCTTTAGTTGAAGTGCAGGTGCAAACTTACGGCAATGATAAGCAACGCTAAACCTTCATAAAATGTACTACATGAACGCTGTTAGATCCTTGGATAATAGGGTGTATATTTTATTATTTGAAATCAGTAACACACTGCTGAACTTCTGGCTCTGCATAAAAAGCTGTTGCATAGCTTGAAATAAAGAACGATCAAATGCACAGCGTAATTCTGGTAAGGCAGGCTGAGCATTTAGTTTGGAAAATACAGTGGCTGCAAAGTGCCTGTGTTCAGATGTTCAGTACGTTTTGTGCATTACCGTATTCTGTTTGGAATGAGAATTTTTGGTGTTTTATAGTTCTTCAGAATATATTATTCTTCTTCATAGCCTGTCATGGTGTCAGGAGTGCATCACAAATTAAATGCAAACCTCTGGAGACCGGAGTCCTTCAGGAAGGAATTTGGCCAACAGGAAGTGGATCTGGTTAACTGCAGGACCAATGAAATCATCACGGGAGCTACTGTAGGGGATTTCTGGGATGGGTTTGAAGATATTTCAAGTAAGTAGTGTGAATTTTTGTTCCAGTAGCAGCAATAATTTTGCCCTAGCACAGATTTGTTATCCTTAAGCAGTGTAAAAGTTGTTCCAGGCTTTTTCTTTGTCATGGACAGTGTGTCTGCAATGTATTCTCACCGTGTATGCTTGTGGGATAGTGCACTGGATAGAAACTGTCAGTGCCATGGAGAACTCTCCTTCAGGAGTGTGTTTGGCTGCCTATAGTCTTTTGGGGAAGCATTCTGAGAATGTTTGGGATCTTCCTAGCAAGTAGGTTGCCCAGTTGAGTGAAATGTAAAAGAGCATGTGCAGGGTTGGTGCTCACAAGGTAATTGCATTCTGCTGTTGTAACTTGGAGGTGCATTTTTTTCCTGAGGAACTAAAGCTATTTTGTATAAAAACACATGTTTAGGGTAGGCAAGCGCATGAGGTTTGGCATTGTTTTCACTTCTAGGTGAAAACAAACTTTTTCTATGAGAATTAATACTTCCCGTGACATCTGGAGTTGTACTTCATCCGTTTGTATGATGTAAACTTACAGAATTTGGCACTTGGGGCAAGAAGAGCCAGGAGCTAGAAGGCTCACTTACACCTTCCTTTTCTGTTACTTGATCTTTGAAAAGATTTGGCTTTATCATCAGCTGCTCTAGCCTCAAACACAAAACAGTTGCCTGAGCTAAACTGTAGGAAGTGCTTGGGCAGAGAAGCTGATAAAAGCTACTTGTCTAGTCTGAAATCTCCTGTTGTAACATGTTTGTTATCACGGTAATACCCAGCTATGGTGTCGGATGAACCTGTCTTCGGTTTTACATAAATAGTTGTGGAATGAACATGGTTTTAAACTAAGATAAGGATTTCTTTGTCTTGATTCTTTGGGTTTTGAGTTGTACAACTATTAAAAACTAAACTTGTTAATATTTGACAATAGGTCGCCTGAGAACAGAAGAAGGAGAGCCAATGGTGTTGAAGCTTAAAGACTGGCCTCCAGGAGAAGACTTCAGAGATATGATGCCTTCTCGGTATGAATTTACAAATTTTCATTGTTTGTGTGGTATACCCCGAAAATAACGCAATGTAGGAATACTGTTACGTTTTGACACCTGCTTCAGCTTTGAGAAGCAGTTGGTCACATGTGAACCATTGTGTTTCTCAGAGATGCCTGACATAGCTGGAAGTGTTAAACAAGTTTTATGATAAATTTTTCTGTAGTTCATCATATTTATTGCCAAGTAAAGTGAGTACCTAAAATTGTAAATGAGTGGTTAAACTTTGGAAGCTTCCTAAAAGCCTGGGTTATTTTAAAATCTAAAATTCAGTTGAAGTTCATTTTTTTGACAAACCTTTTTAAGTATTCTGTCTTATTCTATTTAATACTAGTTGAGATGATTACACAAGTAGATAGCGTTACTCCAGAGCAGTTAAATTTATCTTCTGTATTCCTGTGTCTTGCTTATTTTGTTCCTTTTCATGGTGTCCAGTAAACCCCCTGGGAGAAGGACTACAGTTTCTTGACTGGGGAAAGCTTTTGTTGCAGTCTATTTTAATCTGCTTTTTCTGTCAGTTCCTAACATTAATTTTTTTGGTATTACTTTAGGTTTGATGATTTGATGAAAAATATTCCGTTGCCAGAATACACTAGGAGAGGCGGCAAGCTCAACCTTGCCTCTCGACTTCCCAACTATTTTGTACGACCAGATTTGGGCCCAAAGATGTACAATGCGTACGGTAAGGAAATTCTCACTCTAAAGGTCATGTTGACAACACATTCAAATTAAAATTTATTGTAAATTCAATTAATCCTTGCTGTTGTAGACAATTTGATTAATCCCATTGATCCGAAAACCTATTTTTGGTTCACTTATAGGTATTAGTGATATCCAGAGGATTATATGATTTTATTAAATGTTTCTTGGCCAGGTGGTTTTAAGCCAATAATACTTATTCCCAGTCTTCCAGTCAACTTGCTCCATGTGTGTACACAGCCTCGCTTTCCTATAGCTGCCCGTGTGTATTTGTTGTTTGCTACTTCTGGCTGTATCACTTGTGTGGCATTGCTGTACTGGAATCCCTTGCTGATAGAAGTAAAAGCTCTCTGGTCTTTTCAGATCGTGCTGCTGACAGTGCCATAAGGTTTCTTTTTGTCTTACTAATGTACCTGCTACTTTTTTTTTTTCCCTCAGGCTTAATAACACCAGAGGACAGAAAATATGGCACAACGAACCTCCATTTAGATGTGTCTGATGCAGCTAATGTTATGGTTTATGTGGGTATCCCCAAGGGCCAGGCTGATCAAGAAGAAGGTAGTCTTCCTCGTGTTCTAGGGCGGTTATTTCTGCGATTGGAGGGAAGGTCCTTTTGTGTAACTGCTCGTCTTTACTCTCAACAGAAGTGCTCAAAACCATACAAGATGGTGATTCTGATGAATTGACAATCAAGCGTTTTACTGAAGGTCGAGAAAAACCCGGAGCTCTGTGGCACATTTATGCTGCTAAAGATACAGAGAAGATCCGGGAATTCCTGAAAAAGGTAAGCTGTTATATCTTAAAAACCAACCTTCTGTCTGTGTGGTCTTGCAAATATGTATCCTTAGACTTTTCGTCTCCTTTCTAGCACAGTTGGTCTGGAAACAAATGTACTTGAGTTATATCCAAGACAAAACTTCTCGTGTGCCATGAATCTTGTAGGATCTGAGGAGGGTAGAGGGTTAAAGCTTGAAGTTAGATGCACTGCTTTTCCCAACACTTCCTATAGCACAAGTCGTGATGTTATGCAGTGAACAAAAAAAATAGCTGGTTTAGATTTAAGCAAAAACACAGTTAAATCTTAAACTAGACCAGTCTGTCAGAGCAATATGTGGTGCATAAAATTCTTCCTTGTTCTCTCCCTTTTCCTACCTTTTTTTTTCCCCCCCATACCTTTGAGGTTTGGATCAAGGGAAAAACATGAGGTATTTTGGGTGATGCTTCATGGGAGTTAAAGGTTTAATAGAGATGTGATACCCCATCCAAAAGGGCTTGTTTCAATATTTAAATTCACTACAAATGGTCGAGAATTCTTGGTGTTCTTAATTCTGAAATTTCTTTGATGCTCTAAAAGTGGAAAGAGCTAATATGTTGATGTTTAAAAGGATAAATTGGCCTTGTCAGCCTGAGTGCTGTCTTGGGCGGAAGCTTAGAAGAGGCTACAGCAGATTTGTTTTGTATTGACAAAGGACAAATCTTACACTTGATAAAACATGATACTGAATTTGATAAGCGTTGGCATTTTGAGTTTTTACATCTGTGCCTCACACCTCTTCCCGGTCCCTTGTGGCATATTGCCTGCAGGTGTGAGGCTTTCAGCAGCTTGTCTTGGAGTACAGCCAAGCTGTTTATCTCCTCCCAAATGAGATGCTGGGCTACAGTCCTGGGTGTAAATGATTGCCACAGCAAATTGGATTTATAGTGGAATTTTTTGCAGAAATTGTCTCCCCACAGCCCTCAAATTTCTTTTCCAAAGTGCTTGTCATGCCTCCCAGTCTCATATCTCCTAAAAATCTAGTTAGCATCCTCCATTTGGGTTAGTGAGTGCACTGACTAGTGCTGGCCTCAGGGCAGACACCCGCTGGATTCCACACTCAGTTTCTTCCAGTTACAGGCTGTAGTAGTGTAAGAGTACTGACCCCATGTATGACAGCGGTTCCCACTGTAATCACACATGAGTCACTTAATCCTTTTGTTTCTTCTTACTGTAAATCGGGTTTACTTGCATCTCCTATATCCACATTTGCAATGTGTCTGTGAAGCAAGAGGGACTGAGAAATTATGAAGCCTTGACACGCTAAGGACTGAATAAGAACCCAGACCTTTCACTGTGTAACTTATACCTGAACACGTGGTGCGAGTCCCTCTATCTGGCATGTGCGTGCGCGTGGAATACCACAGATACATCCTGACTGCCCTGTAAGGCTGGTATAACGCCTGTCGTCTTCTGACTTTCCAGGTTGCAGAAGAACAAGGTCAAGAAAACCCTGTAGATCACGATCCCATTCATGATCAGAGTTGGTACTTGGACCGATCGCTACGAAAACGCCTTCATCAAGAGTACGGAGTTCAAGGCTGGGCTATTGTACAGTTTCTAGGAGATGTAGTTTTCATCCCAGCTGGAGCTCCACACCAGGCAAGGACCGGGGACACGGTTACAGCCTGACACTTGGGCAGACTTTTGAGCACGTGGCTAATGCTTGTTTGTTCTCTCTAGGTTCATAATTTGTACAGTTGTATTAAAGTTGCAGAAGACTTTGTATCCCCAGAGCATGTCAAACATTGCTTCTGGCTCACTCAGGAATTTAGATATCTGTCGCATACGCATACGAACCATGAAGATAAACTGCAGGTAACACACCAATGCTCAAGATGAACCCTGACTCTCTTAATCCTTCCAAAAAAACCCACCAAAACCCAACAAACAACCCTCACCAAACCCAAAAAGGTTGTGTCCACACAACCCAGGTTGCTTTTGTGTTCGGATCAGCTTTAATGCATTTGATCTTGAAGAGGATTTTCCATAGGTTTTTGAATTGTTACAGTTTTCTAGTAGTTTTGAGGAAGCCTTCTGAAGCTTCTCCTGAGATTCTTTTGAAATGTTTCTTTCTTCCATTTCTTTTATTTTCCCTCTAGTTGAGCTTGCAATACTCTCCTCAAGCTACAGGGTTTCTGTTTATATCCTGTTAGAATTTGAACCTTATTTTCACAAGTTAGTGATTTAAGCAAAGCTTGTGAACGTGAGAGGAGAGCTGTGTGGGGAAGTGGGAAAGTTGTGCTGGTGTTTTCTGTATGTCAGAGGCTTCCAGCCCCAGCCTAACCATGCTGTTTGCTTGTAAAACTAAATGCCTTTTCTTTTCCTCTAGGTGAAGAATGTCATATACCATGCTGTTAAAGATGCAGTCGGGATACTGAGAGCTAATGAATCCAGCCTTAGCAGACCGTAAAGTAGAAAGCCTTAACCACACACTATGAAACAGAAGCGTTGGCAGCTGTTTTAACTACTCAGTCAGGACCTCTGTGGACTTTGAGATTATATGAATGTTACCTCATCTTCCTTTCAGCAGTACCAGAGGATCGTGGTACTATGTTCTGTGTATTCTTCCAATGTTTACAAACCTGATATGTATATGTAGTAATATGTATGGACTGTGGCATACTGTGAATGCTCAGTTGCAATAGAACTTTATATGGAGTTGCTCTCCAAACTGTACAAAATACCTCCTATAATACTGTCAGAAACT
The DNA here is from genome assembly GCF_000699245.1 of Pterocles gutturalis. Taxonomy (NCBI): domain Eukaryota; kingdom Metazoa; phylum Chordata; class Aves; order Pterocliformes; family Pteroclidae; genus Pterocles; species Pterocles gutturalis. The sequence goes on along the minus strand of NW_010118512.1, from coordinate 16,749 downwards.
ATTCCAAATTACTCATTTGAAAAATATTATTCAAGACATTGTAAAGCTCCAGTTTTTAAAATTTATTTTGGGGTGGGAGGAAGTACAGAGTCACCCAATTTAATAACCAATTTACATAAAAATAAGAATGCGGTTCTGGAATTTCACATTAACATAGAACTAGCATTTAAAAGTAGCTTTAAGCTATTGTATAGTAACATAGAGATGGAGGTTAACCATCTTTAGGGAAATCTATTTAAATTTCTAAATGTTAAAAGAAACTTTTAATCAAATGTCTTCTGTTTGAAACTGTTCTTTAATTTGAACTGATGTTTGATTCTCTGGTTTTTAACACTGAATGGTCTACATAAAATTCTTCTATTTCAGATATTGTTCGTTGCCTGGCTTCTTCATTTCACTCTTTAAAATGTAATTAATTTGATGTAGTGCTTTGAAATGCAAAAGACAATTGCGTATCATACACTGTTCATACTGTTTTTTAAAGTATCTGAAGGCTTAGGGTATTGAAGTTAGTGACAGATCTATTTATAGCTTTTTTTGGTTAACCAAAATGTGGCGTAGTGTGACTACTGCTGCCCAGCCCGTGCCAGTACTATGGTCTGTATCAAATGAGTTTTGCAGCTTCAGCATTAAATGGCAGGGTAGTCTAAAATTACTTAAAGAGAGACTGAAAATATCATAAAACTTAAAACAGGCAGAGGGCTCGAGAGGGGAAAAGTGCACATTCTGTCTAATAAGAGGAGTTAAGCCAAGTTAATGAACCTTTCTGTTCATCTGTGTCCTTTCCAGCACTGAAATGCATGGGATAGCTGCTGGGAAGAACCAGGCAGGAAGGAAACATCCGAGTTAGCCAAAAATCACTTTTCTGAACCTTATGTAACAAATTGACAAACTTTGTGCAAATTCCCCTTCCCTGTGGTACTTCAGTAGCTACTTAGGAGCAGCATTAACTGTTCTGTCTCAGGTGACAAAACTTCCTCTTACCCATCCCTCAGTATCCAAAGTGGACACTCATGTAGTTTATGCTGCTGGCTTACATTCTGCTCGGCAACACATCTTCACTCTGTTCAGCAAGAACTTCCCTACCCCTCTTCCTTGCTGAGGCCTCCCACAGTAACTAGACTGGCTTCTTTCTAGTTGGTTCAGCTGGCTTTAGTTCTAAAGAAGAGCAATAAACGTGTGCTTTGGTATTTCATGCTTGAACTAGTTAACTGTCCTTAAAGGCAATGCTTCAGCTGAATGTTGTTTCTTGCAGTATCAAATTGGAAGTAAATAATGCTAATTGCTTTTCTTAGAGGCAGCTGAAGTATGGGTGGGGAGCTGGCACACAGGTGCCTCACCTCCAGGCACTGAAAGGAGTCCTGTTGTATCCACCTAGGCACTTCATACCTATGAAAAGACCTACTGTTGGATTTTGAACTTTCTTACATGAGTGCTGCTGTTCAATCTGTTTTTACTGCAGCTGTTATCTATCCCGTCAGTCCCCCTCACTCTTCAACTGTTTTCTTTCCTTTCTGATCTGTCCTCAGACAACAAGAAACAAACAGTCCCACTTGCCATGCTGTTCAATCTGTTTTTACTGCAGCTGTTATCTATCCCGTCAGTCCCCCTCACTCTTCAACAGTCTTCTTTCCTTTCTTATCTGTCCTCATAACAAGAAACAAACAGTCTCACTTGCCAGTTCTGGTTACGTTTGGGGTGGTGAGGGAAGGCTTGAATCAACAGTTCTCCAAACGAGCACACAGCCCTGAAGCACCGGGGTTATTCTGCTGACTGGGAGCTGTGCTGCTGTTTGCCACCCATAGGCATGCAGGGGGACAGTGCCTGACCCCTCCCTGCTTTTTGCAGATGAAAGTGGAAGTTGCAGGATAACCTCCAGGTGGCTGTGTGTGCTACCTGTTCTTCCCCCCTGGCTGTTGCAATACAATTATTTATAGGCTTGGGGTTGTTGTTTTTTTTTGGTAAGCCTTCTGTTAACTTAGAAACTCCTTCCTTTGCCTGGGAGGCTCTGGTGGCATTGACATGCAGCAGGGACACAGTGGATCCATGCTTTGCAAACTGCCTTGTGGGAGTCACATCATCAGCTTTGCCTCAAGTTTTTCCTTGAGCTGAGACACACCTCTCCTTGTGTTTTGAATCCCATTGACCCTAAAAATGTGCCATTTAAGCAGCAGATGGTTTTTTACCACTTAGAGCTGGGGGAGAGTGAAGGGAACAATTAAGAAAATGTCAGGATACCTGAAGGGAGCCTCCCTTTCGGGGCAGTACTGGATGAAGAGCTCTGGCTAGTGCCTGTCTGCCTGTGGAACTACAGTACTGTGTTACTGGTTTGCAGAGGAGCAGAGTGGGTAACAAATGCCACTTCTGCAGTTGTGATGGGCCTCAGAAGGCTGGTGGGTTTAATTTTTATAAATCTCAAAAGACTGACAAAGGTAATTACAGGGGATCAGTTTGAGGCTCAGGTCTAGTCCCAGACCCGCCCAACCGCTGTCCCTAAAAGCACTCCCTGTCACCTCCCTCAGCACAGCCCAGGGCAGAAGAGCCTGGCCACTGCCTCAGGCTCTAGTGAAACTTTGCTTCATGAGTCAGGGCACACCTCCTGCCTCTGCCAGCTGATCCCTCCTTGCTGTGACACTGCCTTTGCTAAATGAGGCTCTCCCATGAACAACCCCTGGACAGAGCTGGGACAGAGCAGCTATTTAACAGCTGCCCTGGCTGCAAGCTTTTCTTTAACTACACTGTCAAGGCCTTAAATGTGATAAAGAGAAAAAATAATGTTATAAAACTATGAAGGAGCTGTCAGAGGTGGCTATTGTTTGTGAAAAGAGTTTGAAGTGATGCAAACTGAACTGATGCATGGGAGCAACTGTCAAAAGCAGCTTTAATAAAATTTGTAGTGATTCAGAAAAACAAAAGATCTTACACTACTGAAGGTTTTTGATGAAGCCAAAGTGCCTTTTAGAGAGAGACAGTACTTGAAGCTCAGAAGGTATTTCAGGACTTTATATCTGAAAATACACAACATTACACCACCATTGCCATTTCACCACAGCCTCTCACAGGGGAGATGAGCTGAACAGAAAACAGTAATCTCTAGAAACTGCACTCCCCAAGAAGAAGTATATTACAGTAGTTTCTTGGAGAATACACTCCCCAGGAAGGAAAAAAAAAAATCTATATATATATATTACATAAAGTATTCTCACATATTAAGGTTTTGTATTTTGAAGGTAGGACAGAATATCCCATTGCAAAAAAAAAAAAAAAAGGCAAACTGTACACATCCATTTCACCCTTAGCTACGGAGGGTAGCTAATCGCGACTGCATCGCTTCGATGTCTTCCTCCTCGTCAACTGCAGCGGCCGCTCCCATGGGCTCGGGCTCCGGCAGAGCATCTGTGACTTTACTGGGTGCTTTACCCAAGGCCCCTGCAAACAACAAACAAGCTCGTTAGTGTGTTTGGTCTTCATTTAATAATTGGCAGCTTTCAGGTACACATGTTTAAAATAATTCATCCCGTCACTTCTGGGGGAGGTCACAGACAAGAACTGTTTGACCTGCCAGCCTGCTGGGGAGCCAGGGAGGGGTGGGTCCCCCCCAGCCACGCTGCTCCCAGCCAGGAAACAGGATGGAAGAAAGCAAAGCAGGGTGTGAGAAACAAGAGAGAGGAAGAAGGCAGCAGCAGGCACACGGTAACAGCAGGGCAGGAGCTGGGGAACTGTGCTTCACGTGTGTTAGAGCTGAACACCGCTCTGGTGCTTAGATTTGCTAAGCGTTATCTAAGTCCAAGAACTAAACTGGCGGATCACTACTTCATGAGCTGTAAGGCCGAAGTTGGGAATTTGGGGTTGGGTTTTGGTTTTAGGGGTTTTTTTTTTTTCAGTTTGCTTTGGGTTTTTTTCCCCCCAACAACTCAAGGGACTGACAGCATCTAACAGCCAGGAATCACAACACAGCCTAAGACTCCAGACAATGAAGCTGAGTTTATTTCCTGGTTTCATTAACAATAGTGTATCTGGTCAATCACACACATTTCACCTTAGGAAAGGAGGATCCTTAAGAGGATCCACCGTACAAACACTCCTGTGCTATAGCCTCAATTCCAGAGCTGCAGACATCAGCTGATGAATTATTCCTTGTGCTTTACTGAACTGCACCAGCCTTCTCAGCCAGTATTCCCTGAGAAACCAGTTTGTCAGAGCATTCTGCCCATTAGCAAAGGCAAAGACACCACTGGGAGAGCGCAGATCAGGCAGAATAGATGGAGACTTCAATTCCTGTGTCTTAGAGCAGGGGCAAGGCTGTGCTCTCGGCACACACACACACACAAACTTACCAGCTGTAATTTCAAAAAGGATTTTCTCAATTTCCATCTCTGCTTCCTCTTCCATTTCCTCCTGATCCTCCAGGCCTTCAAAGGTGTCCTCCAGCATTTCCTCTATAATACCAGCCTAGCAGAAAACAAAAAGGCAGCACATGATGGCCTCAGAAAGAGCAGAGTAGGAGGACACACTTGCTTCTTTTGAGGTCAGGTTACCCGTGTCCAGGCACTTCACAACCGCTCACTCGCAGCTCCAGCCTTCTGGATCAAGGCTGCATGAGGGTGGCCAACACACCTGTCTACAGTTTACGCACGTATCTGTACAACTGGTGTACAGGAAGAGCAGTAAGAAAATTGAGAATTAAATACCTATGTTCTCCCTTTGAAGCCCTCAAGCTATTATTCATCGCTGTTGCTTGTCTAAACACTGACAAGCCAGCTTTCTCCAAGTTCACAGATGTACTTACATGCTTCATAAATTGTACAACATGCTTTAAACTCGGTGTTTGACACAGCTTCCCTTTATTCTATCTGTGTCAGAAAACATTCCTCTGCAGGGCCTGCACCCTAGATATGGCCAAGTTGTTCTGGTGCACAATGGTAACGTTATTAAGAAATAAGCTGATCTAATCTAAACAATCTAGAGGGGTAAAAGGGGAGAAAAGCTAAACAACTTTGGCAGTTGAAAAGAAAATAACGACGATAGGGAAATAGTATATTTTAAAATTGGAGTGCTTTCATCAGATGGAGACATTAAGGGAGGTGTTTTAAACTCAGTGTCAGAACAGCCACTGGCCCAAGATGGGATTTTGAGCTTCCCATTCCACACCAGGCTGTGGTGGGTCTTAATGAACATTTTCATCCCTGAAAGCATGAAATTCAGTCTCCCCAGAATAGACAGAAGCTCGGGGACACGGGCAGTCACTGGGTAGATGTGTGAATCCTGCTTCGAGACTCGGTCTCACCCCACCCCTGGGCCTACGATGACCAAGCCTACAGGGACCTGTCCCTCCTGTCACCCTCAACCCCAGCAGCTTTTTTCCGGCTTCAAGCTTTACACCAAATGTGCTGCAGGTATCACTGAGTCAGGGTTTGCCCCACATAAAGTAACGTGCTACAAAGTCCCCAGCTATTAATGTGCAACTTTAATTTCTGCTCATTAGAGCACACAAAGGGGCCACCTAAACAATTGCACAGCACGATAACAGCCACCTCTCGTTCACCCAAGTCTTATTTATGTTATAGATCTTACCTTCATCATCTCTTTGGACAACTCCCTCATCGTTGCTTGGATTTCAGGGATTTTTACTAGATTTTGCATAGCTTTCATGACTTCTGTGCTCTTCTGCAATGAACCTGCTACTCTCAGGACAGCTGTGAAGGAGAGGCATAGAAAAGCTTGAACGATCCCTGCACCACCAAAAGCAGAGAAACTACATTCTAAGTGGACAGAAATTTGTTTGCATTTAGGCAATTTAATTAAAAAAAAAATTGACATCCTGCTTCTTTATTCTTGTCTACCTTCCTGGAAAAGCTCAACTCTTCCCCACATCAGAAAAACTAAGTTTCTAGCAAAGACAGATTGTCTGGAACAACCCAGACTGCCTGCAGAGAGATTTCAACCCACTTGCCCTCAGTCCATAAAAGAGAGAACCCTGAGGAGCTCCTGCCTGTGCCCCTCAGCACCCAGAGGTCTTGCTGAGGGTTCCACCAGCAGAGCTCCAGTCCAGCTGCTGACTGCCGACCAAACCAGTGACCTTCCGAATGACACTGGGGAGTGGAAGCTAACTCCAGCGGAAGCTCTAGTGCAATAGTTTCACAGCAAAAAGTAATCTAGAAAATTAATACTGAAGCAGACAAGCTGAAAATAAGTGTAGCTTAAACTGAATTTAACAGTACTTATGCCAGAGGCTATTCTCATAATACAGCTTACATGCTCTTCTCATGTATGTTGATATACCAAGATCAAAATGGAGTAACTAGGGGCACTGTGAGGTTTTTGATTTGTGCCATCTAACGTCGCAGTTTCCTAGTCACAGAGAACTTACCTGTTTGAACATAAAATGGTCACTCCTTAATGAAGCAAAATGAAGGTACAGCATTTATTATTTTTCATTTTCATACTGAATTTATTTCAGAACATTACACTTGTAATGTAAACAAACAGAAACCTTGCCTTTAGCGGTCACTTCCCAAGATGAAGCAAGTTAAGACAGACCCCAGACTGAATTCTAGATTCCTCCTATTGCTTGGGTAAGTGCATCAGAACATTCCCAGTAAGATGAAGATGCCAGTAGTGGTAACGAGGAGGAGGCTGCTTTGAGTTTTTCCTTTTATAGGACACCTCAAGCTGTGAGGATGGCCTCTCCTTCCCTTTCCTGGATGAGGTACATGGGGAGCCGCATTCAACCTCTCATAATATTACACTTAAGGTTCACATTGCAACTCGATTTATCACTCATCTACTGTTAAATTCTACCAGCAACCAGCCTGTATAATGCTGGGGTGGAGGAAATACTTTTGAGACTTCAGTAGCATGTTAACCTCCACCAGGTCTGTCCCTGTCTTTAATGCTTTCTGTTTGGCTCTTGTTCCAGGCTAAAATGCTCTAAGGTATGGAAAATACTGCAGGAACTCCATCACAACAGGTTTCTGATGTGGATAACGAATGCAGGAAATATGCCGAGCGAGCACAAAGAGGGTTTACAGAGAGCTGGGTATTAAAGCCAGAGGGCAAATCAATTTATCCATGTCAAGGAAATCAAACAGTGCCTCCCCATCTCCATTTAGGACTCAGTAGGTATCCCAAGACTCTTGCTAGAGAAATAATTTACAAGATGAAGGGAATTCTACTGAAGGAAATAAACTTCATGTTACAGATCGTGTCAAAATCAGACAACAACAGGCTCCGCAAGGATACAAGGATATTAGGCACGCAGGTGCAATGTTTAGGAATGCACACTAAAAATGCTTCAGAGCACGTGATTCTCCCGTCAGTGCAACCCTCAGGCTCTGAGGAGTGGTGTTAGATATCGGTTGAGCAGCTACTCAAAGGAAATCCAGAGAGCCAGCAAGGATGTTGGGAACAACGAGGGGTAGGAACACCAGGAAACTAACCAGGAGTTCCCTGACTACTCCAGAGCCCAAGGTGGGAATCCCATCCGGGTAGGGTCAGGGGGAAGTGGCCTCCATAACATCCTGCAGACTGAAGGGGTTATTGCTTGTGGGGATACAGGATTCATCACGGGATGCAAGGGAAAAGAGCATTTTTTGAACTGAGAAAAAATTACTATGGGATCTTTTAGGGGGATTGCAGGAATGTGATTGACAATGAGACATGGGTGCTCATAAAGGCACTGCTGTGAGCATGTGTGGGTGCGTGTGCCTCCTGGGAACAGGTGTCAGCCTGGCCAGACATGGGGACATGGAACTGCAGCAGCCTCACATCTCTGGGCCTGCTATGGGAGGAATTTCCCAGGGTCCTGAGGCCCGCTGGAGTCAGCTGCCTTTCACAAGAGCAGCACTGCTTCCGAATTCAAGCTCTGCCTGCATTTGACCTTGGTTCTGAAAACAGAAACCCAGACCTCACCTCTAAGGCTAGAAGCACTCAGAAGTTGTTCTTACCGAGCTGGTTCTTCATCCCCATGAGAACAGAGTTCATGTGAGCTTTGGATGCATAGAGTTTGCTTACAGCCTTTCGAGAGCGGATCAGCTCCTTGGCCAGGATCACACACACATCCCTCTGACCCTTTTTGGCAGCGTCCTTTATTGACCGCTTCACCTTCTCCTCTTCTCTCTGGATATCTGGAGAACAGAAAAACACAGCAAATAGCAACAAACTGCTAAGGATTTGGAAGAGAAATCAGTCATTTGCTGGGGTGTATTTTCAATGTGAAGAATTGTTCCTGCTTGATTTTGGATTCCCTCTGTTACTCAAAGACCTTGTTCTAGGCTGATTTACATGTTAGCTGATGAATTCAACTAAATATTAATAGGAAAATTCTCAATAGTAAACATGCAGCTCTGTAATTTCCTTTGCAGTTAAGGGTAGTGTAAAGGACTGCTCAGGAGTATCGCCGCATGAAGCTGAGTTGACTACAACAAATTCTTAAAAGGCAAAAAAGGTTCAGTAAGAACAAAGCACTCTAAGATGACTACTTGACTTACAACTTCAGAACAACTTCCTCACTATTAAGCTGGCCTGATATAAATCTATACACACATATATAACATATACACACACAGTGTAAGACCGCTGCACTGATTTGCTGCTCACAAGATTACCTCTTCAGTATTCATCACCAGATAGCCCCACTTCACCAGGAAGGAACAAATTGTCACATGGAGTTTAAAACTAGTATTCTCAGCAGACAGACGGGCATTTTGCTTTCCTGTCAGACTACATTCAAAGCTTAACCCATACACCCACCTACGGGTGAATCTGGGGGCTGTTATAGGCAAAATTGTCCTCACTCTCTCTAAACCCCTGAAATGTGTTTTTCTGAAAAAAATACACTCAGAAAGACCGTAGAAGGCTGATCTCACAGAGGCTAGAAAGTTTCAGACACACACTACCTTTAAAAAAAAAAAAAAGTGAATTTGTAAGGGTGCATCCACAACTTCAGTAGTTACTTAGAACCACAGATTTGTTAATTACTGACAAAAAAAGCCTTCATCCTTGCAGACAGACTTAATTATTGTCCCCATCAGGCACAACTCATTGAGCCTCAACTGGATATCTAGCCAAGTCCGTACATGTACTGAAGGAGTTAAGGTCTTGAGTTTATCCTGCTCACACTTTAAGATACATTAGGTGTTTATATAAACGGGTACATTAAAATTATAAGCTGCCTGCCTGGAGCCAAAGCTATGGATAATTTATCAGTGAAAACTAGTACGCTGGTAAATCGTGAGATATAACTCAAACCAGCCTGTTCAAACTCTCCTGGTATCCGGCTTCATTCAGCAGCTTCTTGTAAGAGCATGCTGGAGCAGGAGTGCTGAACTGAGTCTGTACAAAACAAGCACCAAACAGTTGGATTTGAAACATTAAACAGAAAACAGGCTTCCTTAAATAACGTAGGTTTTTCCAGCAAAGCTGATGTGACTGTTCACACACCTGCCGTGTCAGATAACACTGGCTGTGTACAGGTGAAGCCAGGTACCTCAAAAAGCTCAGAGTAAGAAATGCAGGAACAAGCAGAAGCTATATCAACCCCCTTCCTTTTCCAGACTCAGCAATAAATTAACCATTAATGAAGTGTCGCTCTAAGTATGTAAAAAAAAAATAATTATCCTAAAGTATATAAAGAATTCAGATAGTACAGGGTAGGCACACTTTCCTGTAAAGAGCTGAACCTCAAAGAACAATTTTTTCTGACAATAGCTTTGTTCAAATTTGGTTTTGTTTCAGTCTTCTTGATTTATACCAGACAGAAGTTACACACAGGCAAGGATCAGAAGGTCCCCTTTTATAAAAACAAAGGCATCAACGCACAGGCACAGGCTGACCTGGAGACTTCAATGGAGCTTCTCATGCGGGAGTTAATGTATTCAAGATGAGTCACTCTCTCAGTATCATTCAACGGCCTCTTTATCCTAAAGGGCTGTCACGAATCTGTAGGATCATAATCAGAGAAACATACTCCTTGCTGCTTCCCTGCTATTATCTGCAGAACCGTCACAAGCTTGAGGACATTTGTATGCCAAACACAGGAGTCAGGCGAGTCCCAGCGTACCAGAACAGGTAAGAACCAGCTGAAGTGGTACAGCAGAAAGCACTAGGAGTACTCCAGCAGTACCCAGCAATCATGACATTCACTTTGTCAGGCTAAAAACAACCACAAGTATTTTGTTACTACATCCAAACCAGGGCAGTGGGGCCCTGTACTCGAGTGAATGCTTCCACCTGCATGACAAACTGCTGAATATGAGATCAGTGGCATAAAATATGCAAGAATGGTCAACTTCACCTTTGAAGGTCAGTGCCAGCCATGCAACTTCAGTGAGCCAAAGTCACTACGGCAGTCCCTCTGCAGCACCGCCAGGCATAGCAGAGGCACAGAGCCCAGCCCAAAGCACTTGTGAGGGCCACTTGCAAGGTCAGTAAAGCACAAAATTACTGTATTACTCCAACTAAATTGACTCGAAAAACTCAATTCTGAAGTCACAAGGATGTCTTTCATTTCTTCGAACCTACCAAGCCCTCAAAAGCAACCTACACCAAACAGAAATCACGACAACAGTGAGAGTCCAACAACAGATGGTTCAAAACAGCGTGTTGCTATATTAGTAACTGCGCTGGCTGGGCGAGCCAAGCATTCGAGTGATTCAAGCCCACTCAGTTCATCCCAGGTGGATCCGACCGTTGCCATATCAAAACCCATCTAGCACAGCCTTCCCCAGGGAAACCGAGACAGGTCCCAGCTCAGCGTCCTTACTCAAAAATCACACCCATTTCCCGTGTAAATTTCAGTCAAAATGATAAAGCACGTCAGAATCCAAGCCCGGTGGGTAATTTTTGAAAAAAAACTTTAGTGGCACATGGCTGTCACCTTTCAGCAGCAGCCTGCTAGCTTGAGAAGTGTCCAGCAGAGCTGTGTCCTTCCATGGTTGACACTTGGCAAGATGTGAAATCCCAGCACAATACGGGCACTACAAAGCTATTCTGTACTTCATCAGAATTATCAGAGTAACAGATGGTTGGTGGTCGGTCTAATCTCTTACGTGCCGAACTGTATTTCTTTGAAAGTAACACTGGAATACACAGGGATGTTTAGAGCTGCTACAATAATTAGATTTATATCCATGTCAAAATATCAGATTACAACATAACGCAATATCTATAGGCCATTAGAAGTATTATGACATGCATAAAGTTGAGAGAAACCCAAAATTTCAAGAAACCCAAAATTTCAAGAAACCCTCAATAGTGAACATGGGGGTAGTTTGCTCCCATGGAAGATGCAACCTCTAAAACATGCTTTTGCTAACAACATCAGCCACATTTCAGTTGATCTGGGCCCAACAAAGTGCCTTGGAGAATGCAAAACAATTCACAAGCATAATGAACGTCACTGTGCATTGATTTTCCTAGAAGAGGCATAAACCGTGTCCTCATTTTACAGAGGAGGACAAAGACAGACTTTGTACTGCACGAGCACCTCTCTCCAACCAACTTGTACAAATCTATAAGTGGGAGAATATATGAACCCTGTCAGCTTACTCCAGAAACGTGGAGCTGGGGAGGAAAGAGGGAAAGGAGAATGTACTCCTTGAGTCATTACAAACAGGCATGTGTCTGCCTAATCACCAGATGCTGACACAAAATGTCCTTTACGAGCACATCCCATGGACCAATCCTAAGCAGACAAAAAGGGGAAAATAGAAACTATCCCCAAATCTATTTTCAGACTTTGGGAAGGCAGGCAGAACAGAGAGCAAGAAACTGCACTAGTGGCAGTGTAATAATAAAAAGCTCCTCTGCTTTTCAAGACCTCTTTGAAAGTGTAATCCCCATAATTTAATAGCAAAGCTCCCACTGAGAAACGTCTTTTCCTTTTTTCCCCCCCTCTCACCTGTTTGCAATTTTCACAAGCTGACAGCAAGATACTTTTGTTTAGCATGTGCCCTTCAAACCAGTACATACCTGCAGAACTTTCTAAATGTGGAATTACATACCACACTGATACTATTCATTAAATCAATGTCGGTGAAATTCTGGATAATAAGTCTAATTCATCTTATCAAATGGGATTTAAGAGCATTATGTCTTACTGGAAGCATACAACATTCAGGTTGTTTTGAAAACTTTACTTGGAGAACTTCACAATGACACAATTTTGTAACACAGATTAAGTCTTGGCCCCAGGACCACATTCACCTTCCTTTATTTGATGTGACAGAGTACCCCAAGTTACTAGATTTCACAGCATCCCCCAATTAAAACAACAACAACAAAAAAGTCCTTGACAGCAGCCAGGGAAAGGAAAAACAAAAAATGAGATATAAGTACAAACCTCTGATCTGTCTATCAACCACTCTCATTTCCTTCCTTATCTTCAAGGACCATTCATTGACCTTAAAAAGAAAAAGTGAGAGTTACTTGAAAATCCTACTTTATGCTTTTATACTTGCATGCAACTTAACCAATATCAAAAGAAGCATTTCAAAATGCACAAGCTTTAAGTTATGAGTGATGTTTAAATATTTCATTAGTCAAATAAAAAAAAATATTGCAGAGATACCACCAATTATTGCACTCCTCTTACCATTCAGCCAAGGAGTTATGGAGGATGTGATCTGTGAACCAGAGACGCTCACTGCAGGGCTAACCTCCCATGTCACAGCGATGTCCATATGCAGAGGGAACTTGTCACAGGGGATTTCAGCATAAGGTAGAAACTTTGGCACAGCATGACAGCACCATGAGTGCTACTACTTGTTTCAGTCAGAAGAAACCCCAGGAGGTCTCCAAGCCAACCTCCTGCTCAAAGCAGGACCAAGTTCAGAGTTCAGACAGGTTGTTCTGGGCTTCATCCATTGAGTTTTGATGCTGAGGGCTGAGATTTCCCAGCTGCTCTGTGCCTCTGTTCCACCACTTAATCACTCCTGTGGTGAAGACTCTTCCTCACATCCAATTTAAAATTCTCCTCTGGCCACCTGTGACTGTAGCCCCTCTCCTGTCACTGGGCACACCCTGGCTCTGTCTTCACTGCAACCCATTAGAGGCCGTGAAGGGCTTCAGACCTTTGCCCCTTCACCTTCTCTTCTCCAAGCTAAAACAAGCCCAGTTCCCTCAGCTTCTCCTCCTGTGTCACGGGCTCCAGTCCTCCACCATTTTGGTGGCCCTCTGCCACACTCTCCCCAGTTTGTTGACATCCTTCTTGCACTGGGTGCCCACCCTGGACACTATTTTGCAGGTGTGGCCTCATTAATGCCAAATGCATCAGAGCAACTGAACAACCATTTTCCTCAACACCACAATTACAGCTTGCTAACACAGCCCTGTTTGCCCTCATCGCTGCAAAGGCACACGGCTAACTCACGTTTATCATCCATGGGAAGCCCAGATCCCTTCTTGCAGAGCTGCTGCTTTCCCCCAGGCTGCCCACCCCTATGTGCAGGGATGGATGTCCCACGTCCATAACCCTCAACATCACGAGGTTCCCGCTGGCCCGTTCCCCCGTTTGCTCAGGTCCCTCTACATGGCAGCTCTGCCCCCAGGCTCCCTTCCCCTGCATTTGGTGGGGTTCAAACACAGCCACCCCCTCCACAGCCTCCCCCTGCGACTTGCCAAGACCTACCTGTTCCAGGGCTCTTGGCTTGCCCAGCACAGGGCACGGAAGGAGGTGGGGAGCACCACTTGCCCCTCCCGCCCCCAGCACCTCTCTGGGGAAGCAGAGACATCAGGTAGCAGCTGCCAGACACCCAGAACTAGAACTGGAAGCATTTGTGGCAAACAGGGAAGCATAGAGGGGCTGTACAACTCGAGAATCGGAAGTTAACACTAGCATACAACCAAAGTACCAAATGCCTGTGGAGCCCTGATGCTACTTTCATTGTTAGCAGCACAGATTTTGCACAGTACCTAAAAAACCCCCCCTCTGGTTCACGGACCCACTCGCACACTGTATGTGCCAGCTCAAGAAGTCTAGCTGGCTGTGTGAATAGTTTCATATTAAAATCACCCTGATTTTTACGTGATTTTTTTTTTTTTTAATTCCAATAAAAAGCTTTGTCTACCTGAATAAGCTTCACAACACAACCATAAAAAAAACATGAGCCCAGCAGAGCAAAACAGATTCTTAGACTTTCACTGGTCTCAACAGAAATGCTCTCAGTCACAATGAACAAGACCCTGTTGTGACTACAGACAACAACCACCATCTGAGTTGCCCAAGCACAAAATCTGCTGCAATCCCAAACACCCTGTAGAGCTCCGTGCACACACATTATGGGTGTGCAGAAGTTTTGAAGGGGTTTCAGAAAGCTCCTGTATCTTCAGTTGAACCTTGGTTTATTACAAGGGCAGGGGGGGGAACCAAACTTGCAGGACCAAATTGCAGCCTCCCCTCTTGTTCTTCAGAACAGGGCAGAAAATTTCATGTAGATTCATTCCTCACCCTGCTATGATGCTGAAAAGGTCCCTCTTCTAGTGTATGCCTACACTAGAGGGAGAAAAGCACGGGGAAGAGACTGAGGTAAAACTGAACTCGGGCAGGCCAACTGCTATGTCTCAAATGTAACATCTTCCAGAGGTTTGCTCCACAACTCATATTCTAGAACAAATCAACATGCATTAAGCCTTCATGTACAAGCACGGCCTGCAACTGTCAAACGCACTACAGCAGGATTCACAGGTTCTGTCCCTGTGAGGCACAGCCCAGCACAAAGACACCACTAAACCACAACTGGGTGTATGTTGTCATCAATCCCTGCCAACTCTGACAGCACAAAACTCTTTGATAGCTCATCCCTGTACTGCCCAGGAATAAGCTGCTTGACACAACTGTTCTCATGAAGGCAGAGCTGGGTGCTTCTGCAGTCCCTGGTCTTCCCAACACTCATCAGTTTTGTGTATAAGAGGAGGAGGAAATCCCACTTAGACAACTGCATGCTTCCAGTCACATGAGACACGGCAATTTGTTGAGGAGTGAAGAAGCCATAGCGCCGATTGTATGCAGGACACCCGGGATGTGGATACAAACCACGGCACAATGCAGCGCAGAGGTAGCAATGCTGGGAGTAGAAGCACTTTGGTCAACTAAGGAAGGCTAATTACTCCAAGCACAACTCCATGCTGATGAAGCTAATACACTTCCAGTTCTGACATAAACAAAAACATCATTCTCACAGCACTGCATCACACCAGAGTCAGCCAGCAAAACACTAAGCCAAAACAAACCACTCAAACTACACTGGAGCAAAACCACTTTTTTAGCTCAAACAATCCAGACGTGACACTAACAGCACAGCAAACCCCCAGCTTTAGACAGGCTCAAATGCATCACCAGCTCCTCACAAGGACTGAAGATGTTTGCCCTGTATAAGTAAATTCGCTCCCATCGACAGAGAGCAAGGATACAAATAAACCCAGGGCAAATCACTGCCACCACAAAAATCTCAACCTCTTCCCATCATCAGCCCCCTCCTCTGGTGCTCGGATTGCTTTCTCTGGCCCTATTCAGGGACAGTATCTTGTGTACAGCAGTTGGCAGACATGAGGTAAGTGGTACTGTTTCCTTATCATCCAGCAAGCCGAAATAACTTATGTTTCCTTCTCAATCTGTGCAGTTAGATAAAGCAGGAAAGAAATTTTTTACTGTTAGTGGGTTTCTCAATATCTCTGTTACAGACTGTGAAGTCACCATGCCAGCCTGTAAAACCCAAGGTGTGCTCATGATGTCAGGATGACCTAAGCCACTTCTCCCTGCGGGTCAGACACACCTGTTTTCTAGCACCTTTGCAAGCTTTTTTTCAAAGAGCTCCAAGAGGATCCACAGACACACAGTGTGGAAAACACAACAAGCTCATCAGTTATGGAAGGGGAAAGAGCAACCACTGGACACAAAACAAGAACTTATAGTGCAGTATGACCACCTCGTGTGGCTTAAATGGTTGTCTGCTGTTTTATCCCACCACTGAGAGTACCAGTCTCAAAACCCCGGTTCTTTCTGTACTATCTTCCAACACCACTCATGAATGGAGGAAACTACAACCAGCCTGCTTGGTGCTCCCACACAGGTAGAGAAGGAAGGGAAAGTACACTACCAAAGGTATATTCCTCATCTAATGCTATCACCCAGCAAGCAACGACTACTACCTGCTCCCCCGGGACCTGGCTGCTACAAAGCAGCAGGGAATTTCTGTGACACTGGAGCTCTTCTAAGCCTTCAGCTTCAGTGTCCGTCACCTTCTCCCCGTTACTTTTTCAGTACCTCTAATGTATTTGATCTTTCCTTCCACCAAAGAGCAGGTTTTTTTTATTAACACATTAGCACAGATTTATGAAACGCATCAGTGAAATCCTACCTGGTTTCTTTAATTTCACTGTGACATTAGAAATCCGCAGGCAGAAGCAAGGCTTACACAGTTTGTGTGCAGGCTCAACCCCCGCCCCCAAGTCCCAACATTTCAGCTTTTCATACTTTGAAGGTTGTCAGGAGCCAGAAGCCCTGAAAGCTGTCTGACAGCATCCTACAAACCCCAGAGCCGCTGCCTAAGCCTCCCCAAACCACTCCACCCTGGACGCTCCTTTGGCTACTGCTTCTGCGGCCCTGAGAAGCCCTCCCCAGGAGGGCCTGCGCAGGAGAGCTCTGACCGCGGGCTCAGCGCCTTCCGGAGCTGCTACATTTCAGAAGAAATTAAAAAACCGACGTCGGGTGCCCACACCCTGGAGACACACTACCCGGGCTCCTCGCCCGCT
>NW_010118511.1:0-3255 GCF_000699245.1 Pterocles gutturalis | reverse complement strand
GCCGCGGGGGAGGCTCCCTGCCCCCGACAGCCGGAAAGCCAAAGGGCATCAGGTCCCCGAGCGGCGCGGAGCTGCTCTCCCAGCCCCAGCGCTGGGTCATTCTCCTCTGCCGTCGGGGCAGCTGCTGCTGTGAACGGCAAGAAACGGCCCAAAGGGCAGCAGAGTGCCCCGGGCAGGGTAGCCACTGCCTGGAGCCAGCAGGGAGGGCAGCCAGGGTGGGGAGCCGGGGCTCGCTCAGGCCCTGCTGGCATTAGCCAGGAATTTGGCTTCAGTCGCATTTTGGGGAGGATGGAGATGGGCAAAATGATGTTGCACACATGGCTGTTAAATCCCCAGCAGGGAAGCAGGGATGGGGGCTCAGGTGCTAGATGTTTTCTCTAGATATGGGAAAAACAACTCTGGCTGAGGGGCATTGTGTTTAGTGCTTGACAAACACATGGCTGAGTAAAATGATGCCTGAACTCCTGCCTGCCGCATGCACCACAACTGGAAAGCAGGCCTACAAAATTCAATATGTGTTGTTGATTGTCTGGTTCCCATTTGCAACTTCAAACACATTTTTGAGAGCATGCATGGGTTACTACTCTCAGTCCAAATGCCTGCCTTTCAAATCCAGTTGCTGCATTAAATGAATGTCCTAGGCAGCTGCGTTTAAGGGAGAATGGTATTGAAGAGTGTCCTCATTTGCAAGGGGTAACTAAATGCTTGTTTTTCAAATAACCTAGCAAACAGCAGTTTATTAGTCCATGTTAATTCTCAGCTTTAGAAATCCAGGTAATCTGTTTTGGCTAAAGTGTTGACCTAATTTATGTAACCACTGTTTAAATATTTTAAAATGTTGAGCACCAGATGGAACTGGGGGCAGCCCCAGCATCCCAGAACATTGGTGCTTCGTATTCCAGCTGTAACACACAGAAGGACCAAAACATTCCCCTTTTCAAACAAGCCAACATGCCGAACAACTTCACCAAGGGCTAGTGGAAACTAGCAAGTGGGAATGGTAACTCTCCAAAAGCCAAGACACAGCTGATGTAGAGGCATACACGGTCAAAAAGTTCTCGGGTATTTTTTTTTAATAGTCCATCTATAGTCCATCTATGTTGAATTTATTATTTCTCTTTTTTATTTTGTGTTTTGTTTTGTTTTCTGAGAGATCTTGACCTTTTTGGACCAGCTAGCAGACAAGAACAAGTTGCTAGGGGAGCTCTGTATTATTCACAGAGAAACCAAATGTGATTATCCATTTGTACTTCAACCCTCCCATGGCGGTGCTCCTAGTACCCGGATTTTTGCCTTGTCTCATGTTGTGAAGTAAACTCTTTCCTTTCCTCCTGCTCCTGCTATCCACTGCTGCTTTGGCACAGGTGCCCCAGGTCTTTCTGGGTGTACAGTAAACAGCATAAACTGTTCAGGCAAGAACTCTGGAGGGGAAGTCTGCAGTTCGTGGCTGACCTCTACCGTTGGCTCTTTTTTTGCTCTGCACATTGCTTTGTTGCCAGCTCCCTCACCCGGGTGGTGAAGGCAGGGTCAGCACAGCCCAAGGGCCCCAGGGCTCTGTTCCGGGACTCAAAAGGTAAACCCTTCTGGCTTGGTGCTGAATCTCCACATTCCAGTACTACAAGCACTGAAAGAATAATTTTTAACTATGTCTTTGATAAATCTCCATTTAGTTTTGTTTGTGGTGGTCTCATTTTTTTTTTTTTTGTTAGCAAATTAAATTTTATAGGCACTTCAGAAATTCTCCTCTTTAGATATTCTTGAATAGCCATCAGCAGCCCAGCTCCTTGGTTAAACTGTATTCAATCAGGTGCATTCCTTCTCACGGGTTTGCCTTTCTGGTCAGAGATGGTGACAGGAAGGGGTTTGTGTTCCATAGACATCCTGGCTAAAACAAGTACATTTCACCAATATTTATATGGGTTGATTGGCTAGATATTAGCAAGGAAAGATTAACAAACACTGTACTGAAGTCTTCTAAAAGCCTTCATTTATAGCACAAGTTATCTTTGCAAAAGTCTATTGTTTACAACTGAAAAGCAAGCTGTACAGCCTGTGGCCAGCTGAGGCTCTTTCCTTTGCCTCCGATGCCCACCAGAGGGAAGACCCCCTCTTCTCTGAGCTTTAATTCCTCTGCCTGTTGTATGCTATCCAGCCAGGTGATTTGGAGAGAGCCATTTCCCTTTTAACTTTTTAGACAGAATTAATTCCTCTGCCTGTTGTATGCTATCCAGACAGGTGATTTGGAGAGAGCCGTTTCCCTTTTAACTTTTTAGACAGAACGATGAATGCAGGTTTATTTTACAATTACAGGCTGTAGGGTCTCCCAGCCCACCTCCCATGGCTGGCTGTTTGTTTCTCATACACATTGGACATAATTAGGCATGGCCAATTGTGTGTCTATTTGCGAATGCCCAATATATTCACGGAAATAACTATGCCCAGATCACATGTCTTCAGATTAAGGTCAAGCATAAGTAAATGTTCGTGGCAATCGTATGTATCTAATACCAGCACGGTGTCTATTGTTCCTTTATCTGGTAAGCAAAGAATATAGCCTTATACAAAAGGCAAAAGTCCTCACTCAAGTACTATTTCAGACTATTTTGAGAGTCTGAGCAAGGCACAGAGCTATTAGAGAAACAGCTGCAGGATTCTGAATTAATGTGTCTGTAGAAAAGACTCTCATCATAATTGTAAGATGTGTGTTTATACCCAAAGAGTATCTTCACAGTTTCATTTCTAAGGCTAATCTCATGTATAGGTTGGTTAAAAGAACCAAGGACTGAAGACCCTTCAGAATGACTCATGCAGTTGTCCAGGGGTTGTAATATCCAGGAGTGTGAGGAATATCCTCTTCTCTTTGCAGATTTACAGATGAACAAAAACATGCACCTCCCTCATATGACAGAATATTACAAATAACCCTGAAATTAGGCTGATAGTGAAGAATTGACCCTTTTATACGATAAGCAACTAAAGTGACTGCAGCACTTTCTGACTTTCATCTCATTATTGTGCAGCTGCAATGACTGGGGACTTCCATAGCAGAAAAAAAAAAAATCTGCTTTTCCTTCTTTTTAGAGAAGAAGGTAGAATAGGCTAGTATTTTGAATGGTGACTTACAGCATATATTAGATGAGACATACCCACATTTATTTGAATGTTATTTGAATTAAATTACCTTCATGTTACCTATTTATTTTTATTTTTAGGTAGCCTTAGTAATTGCATCTCATGTTATTATGTATTATTATT
>NW_010118510.1:0-10942 GCF_000699245.1 Pterocles gutturalis | reverse complement strand
GAGGGAGGCCGGGCTTCGGCGTGTGACACTTGAAGCTGGGGCAGCCGTACGCGGCTGGAAAATTTGCAGTGTGCGGACAGAGGCATGTGGCTAATTCAGGTAACCGGAAAGCTGGCTTCTGTTATTCCTGCAGCTCATAACTCGCAACAGTTGTTTTTCCCTTTCTCTTTTTTTTCCCTTAAGTGGGACGGGAGGAGGAGGTTGTATAGCAGCGCTGTGTATAAATACTCAGCCTAAGGAAGCCCAGCAGATCTGGTGAAGTTTTATTTAGATTGCTTTGGGGACAGGCGAGTCCTGTGTCTGGAGGGCAGAGGGGTTTTCCTCACGTAGGAGGTGAGAGTCTCCTCAGCAGGGAGATTTGGGGCATGGCTGGAAGGTGGTCCCGCTGCCTGTCTTGGTGCTGGGGGCTTCGTGTGGTTTAAAGTGAAAGAGGCAGGGGTGGAAGTAACGTGAGCTGAGGTGAGAGCGAACAGGTATTGCTGCTCTTGCGGCAGCAGTTCCCAAAGCCATAAAACAGCTGCGGATCTGTGTGAAGGCTGATGGCATCGGTTGCGTAAGGAGCAGGGTCGGAGTTCTGTCGCCTGCTCGAATGCACCCTCTAGAGAAGTTGTTTCATGGATGATTCGTGTGGTACCTGGTAAGCTTTACGTGACAGCTGTGTGGAAGCTTGGTGTGACATGGGAAGACTGGAGGGATTCAGGGAAGGACAGCTTTTGAGCTACTAGCTGTGCCACTTCTGTGCCTCTTTGTTAGCAGACGTTATCTGTGTGTGTGCATGTGTACACATTTATGTGGGTTTGCACTTCCCAGCATTTGAAAACCTACTGATTAACTTTTAAAAAGTTAATTGGGATTTAGTGTTAGGGGTCAGTCAGCGGAAAGCTGGTCTGCTCACTGAGCTGCAGCAGCAGTCTCTGCCTCTGGCGTGCTGTGAGCACCCATCTTTCCGCGCTTGTGTTTCAGCACATAGTACTGAGACATAGTTTCTTTTCCAATGCTCATTTTGTCTCTTCTTTTCCAGAAAAAGAGGAAGTTATTATAAATGGAGAAGATGAAAAAGAACGGAAAGACCCCTATTTTGTGGAAACACCTTACGGCTACCAGCTAGACTTGGATTTTCTGAAGTATGTGGATGATATACAAAAGGGGAATACCATTAAGAAACTAAATATCCGAAAGAAGAGGAAAGCCGTACCACCCTCGACAGGTACCAAGAACTGTGGTGGCCAGTGCAGTGGCTGGACCTCCACAGAGTCTCTCTCTTCGTCGAACAGTGATGAGAACAAGCAGCCTTGTCTGGCAGCAAGGAGTCAAGTGACCCCATCCGTGGCCGCGAGACCCTCAGTTTCCTTTGAAGCATCTCCTTCCTACTTAACCGTCCCTGAGAGCAGGCAGCTTCCTCCTCCCTCCCCCCAGCCTCCTCGGCACAACCTCCATGTAACAAAAACTCTCATGGAAACGCGGAGGCGACTCGAGCAGGAGAGGATGATGCAGGTTGTGCCTGGAGATGTCCGTAGGCCGCGGCTTTCCAGCTTTGGAGGCATGGGCTCCACGAGCTCCCTCCCCTCTTTTGTGGGATCCAGCGGGTATGGTCACATTTCTCAGCAGCCGCACAATGGGTATCAGGGGAACGGTGACTACGGTGCCTGCTTCAGCTCCTCCTTGGGCAGTTCCATTCGTCACAGCCCCATGAGCTCGGGAATATCCACGCCGGTCACCAACGTGAGCCCGGTGCATCTGCAGCACATCAGGGAGCAAATGGCAGTTGCCCTCAAGCGTCTCAAGGAGCTCGAGGAGCAAGTCAAGACCATTCCTGTGCTGCAGGTCAAAATTTCAGTGTTACAGGAAGAGAAGAGACACATGATGGCCGAACTCAAAAATCAGAGGAAAGCCACTCAAATTGATACGTACGGTTTCAGAAAACGATCCTACAGTGCAGGAAATGCAGAGCAGTGGGAACACCTGTCTCAGGTGGGAAGAGGTGGAGAACTGTATATAGATTGTGAAGAAGAGGTGGAGAGTGTGGAGCAGAGCTCTCAGAGGATAGAGGAGTTCAGGCAGCTGACTGCTGAGATGCAAGCTCTGGAGAAAAAAATCCAGGACAGCAACTGTGAAAGTCCTGCAAACCTTCGCATGAACAGAGAAAGCCTGACAAAAGAAATGCGATCTGTTGCTGTAGGTACTGATGAGAACATCAACGATGTGGTTATGTACAACAGATGTGCGAGACAGCACAGAGAAGTAGCAGTGGGGACAGAGAAAGAAGTGAGAGAATCTGGGGTTGGGGTGACAGAGGGAATGCTTGGCTTGTCTACAGAGGTTGAGAAAGAGATAGAGCTTCAGCAGCAGACCATTGAAGCCCTTAAGGAGAAGATTTACAGACTAGAGGTTCAGTTAAAGGAAACAACCCATGACAGGGAGATGACCAAATTAAAACAGGAGCTGCAGGCAGCTGGGTCTAGGAAAAAACTGGATAAAGCCGTGATGGCTCAGCCATGTGTCATCAACAGGATGGTGGAGGCTGTCGTACAAATGAGAGACCAAATGGTGGGAGACCATGTGGACGTTGCTGATTCGTCGGTGGGAAACCACCTGCAGACCAGCAGCATTGGCACCTCCTGCAGACCTGCTGTGCGGAGCATCGCTGCAGGCCCCGAGCTGCTGATGAGCCAGTGGCTGGTGAGGGAGAGGGCAGAGGTGCGAGACCAGGGCACGGGGAGGTCCACTGAGCTGCACGATAAGGTGGTGGGCACAGAGACGAGCATCTGTGAGACAGGTGTCAACACCGAGGAGCCTACAGGCATGCTGAGCCCCTGCCGGCCGGCACAAGTGGTCGGAACAGTGAGGTCTGTGGGCTGCGGGGATTGCTCGGTGAACGTGGTGGTTTGTGCCCCCAAGGAGCACATGTCTCGCGAAACAGCCACAGAGGCTGTGCGCAGAGCTGAGGCGATGGTAATGGCAGTGCCTTCTATGGCTAGTCAGCAAACCAGCACCACTTTGGAGATGGTGAGCCAGTGCACTGGCACGGAGACAGTCTCCCTGGCAGACTGTGGGACAAACACCTCGCTGAGCAGCTATGATAAACAGACCAACACGGAGGGTGTGGAGACGCGGAGCGTGGCAGTAGGAGATGGCCGGGTGAAGGACATACATGTGTCTGCTAAAACACGTTCGGTTGGAGTGGGCACCCTTCTTTCTAGCCACCCTGGCTTTGAAAAGCCCTCAGCAATAAAAACCAAAGACTGTGGCATCGGGCAGATAAACGTTCAGGAGAACTACCTGGTTGGTCTTAAAATGAGGAGCATTGCCTGTGGACCCCCTCCATTGCCAGTTGTGCCAGCCGGCACCAGGAGCATTGGCGTTGGGGGAGAGTCCGTGTGCGAGCCAGTGAGTGGTCTGCTGGAAAGCCGTCTGCCTCCACCGGAGCTGAGGGCGGGCCTGGATCACTACATCGAGCGTGTGCAGAAGCTGCTGCAGGAACAGCAGATGCTGCTTGCTGAAAATTACAGTGAATTAGCAGAAGCCTTTGGGGAGCCCCACTCCCAGATTGGGTCTCTCAATTCACAGCTCATCAGCACCCTCACCTCAATCAACTCCGTCATGAAATACGCCAGCACGGAGGAGCTGCGGAGCCTGGACCTTCCAAAGCAGTGCATGGAGAGAAGCACTACATCAGGTAAGCCCAGCGTCCAGGCGCACGTTTGGTCTGCTCCTTGCCGGCACCTCAGGTCAGTCACCTGCTCGGCTGCTGCTTAGTCTGGAAGCAAGTGTGTAATCCTCCCTGATGAAATGCAGAACGTAATGTTGTTGCTGGACGCGCCCATTGGGTATTCTCTCCAGTCCACTGGTAACTGAAAAGCGAGAGGTGTTTTTACCTCTCCTGGTCCAGCCAACTCTGAAGGGCCTGATGATGATGCCTCTGACCATGCAAGAGAGGTATGTAAATGTATACAGGGCTTCACTGCTGTGCAAGGTGTTGACTCCATTTTATAATTTTAAGAGTATTTGAGGTCAGTGTCACTGGGTTTGGAATTTTGTCCTTCTTTAAACCTGGCATGCAGTTTTTAAGAACTACCATGTCAGGTTTGACAGAGTTGAAAGTCACATTTAGAGTCTGTATCTAACTGACTCCTTTCTACACAAATTTCCCTGGTTTTTGTAGCATTTTTTCCATTGCCTTTGTTCCTTGTGCCTCTCAGCTAGAGAGCTGTGCGGTGCCTTCCCCATTCCACCAGGGTCGATGACTTTATAATAGGCAACTCCAGAGCGCTTCACAAAAACCCCATCTTGCATATTCTCTGTTCCAGTAACTGTTTGTCCTAATCCATAATTACAGCCTCATGTTTGAAAGGCATGAGCTGTAGTTACTGCTGGACAGTTTGGTGACACTCAGGAAAGGCAAGAATTGAGATTTAAATACTCCTTGCATTTTATTTATTAACGTTAAAATCTATACAATTAATTTCAGGGATTTCTTTATTCCCTGGGGTAAAGTTGCTTACATCATCATCATCATTATTATTATTATTATTATGTGTCTTGGTAGTCTAGTTTAAAACTCAGCCATTTTTTTAATACCTTATTGGCAGATTCAACCACATTACTATTAAATTTATAAATGTTGGCCTGCTGGAAACCAATATGTAATGCCCATCAGTGACTGTTAAGATACTGTCTTCTTGGTCCTGCCATGCAGTGACTGAACCAAGAGGTTAAGGAAATGTGAAAAACTTGTGGAAATTTATCTGTATTGTGGGTGCTGAGTTGGAAAGAAAATCCTGAGTAAATACCATTAATGTCAGAATAATATTATTGGCTAATGCACTGCCATATAAAGCTTTTGCAGCTTATTTACTGTCTTAAAATTTACCTATTTTTGTTAAAAGGCAGCTTGGTAAATCTGATTCTTTTCAGGGTTCATGCGCTAAATGGAATCATCCATTAAATGAGCTGAAGTAAAAATTTTAGGTTCTCACAGTAAAGCAGTAAGCATCATTTACGTAGTGGTAAAGAAAACGTATGATGTCCTGTCTGCCTACATGCAGTATGATACTATATATGCAATTTTATTATCTTCTGGTATTCACTTTATATTTTGGGCTTCTTACAAGTAATGATACTATAATAATAAGAGTGTCTAGGAGACACCAGAAGTGTCGTTAAAAACACTGAACCAGAATTTTTACTAGCTGTAAATCCCCAATTCCTTTCCCTGCTTTTACTGCACAGTATCAAATGTGTGGTCTGGAGTATTGAAAGTATTTAGACACAGGTGGAGCAATGGATCATATTTTACTAAAGATGTTCTTACTTGGATTCAGATTTCACATGCTTAACAAAAATATTTTTGAATAATTATATTTTAACTTGTAATGCCATTATCTTTAGCTGTGGATGCTTAGTGCAAAATCTCTTTATTTTTAGTCCCTTCTGAGAACTGCATGCCAAGACTGCATGCTCTGGGCTATAGCTGTTTGGAACCATGGAGAATTAGAGTGGGAAGGAGGTCATAAGCCTGAAATGTTTCCACTTCTTTTTCTACTAATCTCAAAAATATTGTCTTTACTACATTTATCTGCTGGTTCTGGTGCCTGTTTCTGTGGCTTTACGAATCAGGTGTTACTTTTTTGTGTAAAAGGCTTTTTGCTGAATGAAGCACTAACTTAAATGTAAGCGCTGGAACTAATAAAGCCTTTTTCTTACCATGCATCGCTATCTCATGATAGCTTGTGAGCTCTTAATAAGTCTTTCCTCACATTTAGTTCTCTTGGATATAGCTTTTGGGGTGTCTTATCTGTGAACTCAAAACAGCACCCTTTTCTCCAGGTGTGTCATCTCAGACTCATTTCTTTAAAGCTTGTACAAATATAAAAATCCTTCAGAGCTCTATCTAGTCAGGTTTGGTTAAAATGAGCAGTAGGGTTTAAGTTATCGAAAGAAGCATGACCTCACAAGCCTTGGTTTCTTAGAAAAACAGGCTGAAAATAGAAGCAGGAACGACTAGTTTCAGATTATCAGCAGTTGTGTCGTCTTTAATATTTTATTCAAAGAGCATCCTTAGTAAGGACCTCTTAAGAGGCCAGGTTTGTTTAGGGCTAAAATACCTGAGCTGGCTTTGAGGCATATGGTTTGGGTGCCACTTTGCCATAGTAAAGGGTTAGTGGTCCATACTGCTTCTTATAGACCTACGGTAGCACATCAGTCAAATACTGAACTTTACGGATTTTTCTTCCTGCTGTTCCTGGGGAGATGGGGCTGTGCTGTAGGGATGTCTGCCCTCACGCAGCCCGCAGGCAAGAGAGATGGAGCCTGCTGAGTGGGAAGTGGGCTGATTCCACAGCTGGCAATCTTCAATGGGAGCAGGGCGGACCTCTGAGATGATCTCTGAACTGTGCCTATTAGCAATTAGTGTATTGCTTGTTGCAAAATAAACACCTTCGCTTCCGTAACTAAGAAACTCTTATTTACATATGCATTGTCTTCCAGAAGCCCTAATGGTGTCAGGGAAATCAAACCCACTTGTTGGACAAGCTGATTTCTGCTCCACAAAGACATGTTAGCCAGCACTGGCACCCTGTCTGTGTCCAGCTGGATCATGTAGATGTGGGTGACAAACTTAGACGCTAACTGATGCTTATTCTTAGACCAAACAGCATATAGGAGGACTAAGAGAGGCAAGTGTGTTCAGGTTCTCTGTTTATTGTCACAGAATTTTTGAGAAGTTTCAGAAAGCTGCATTTGAGTGTGCATGTGATGCATTTTGCAAAATAACAGTCAGAGGCCTAGTGTCACTTGTAGGACGTTTAATTACATGGACTTCTTACAAGTCTTGTAGATAGACGGCTTTCACAGGCAGAGTGTTTGCAAGGGTGGAAAAACAATTGATCTGGTGTTGCCCTGAAAAGTTACCTGAGCAAAGATGATCTGAAAATGCATGGTTATTTCTCCTCAGTGATCTTTGGAGATCAGTTTTACTGATTTACTCTTTGGAGCAATCCTGACTGAGCACCCCAGAGGAAGCATTACACTAATCGTTGTGAGGAAGGAGGCAACTTCTTGAATTAAGACTTGAGGGAGTGAAAGAAGTGGGAAGCAAGTGGTGTTGGAAATTCTTGGGGATTAGGAAAACATGATCTGCCATCTGGTGGAAAGATCTTTCAAGGTTTTCAACTCCTAACTTTCACCCAAAGCTAGGGAGGCAGGCTGAGGGACAGTGGAAAGAAAGACCAAATGAGTGATGGAGGTGCGAGAAGCCTCTGATTGTGCCCAGCTGGTGTGTAGGACTAATGAGGAATAGCAGCCATGGTTGTCTCTCTCTGTGTTGTCATTCATACTGCAAAACCACCAAGGAATTGGAGAAGGCTCTTTTCTATTTACAGCTCTTCTGTTTGACAAAGTTTGTAGCCTTTTCTCTTGAACGTTGTGTAGCTTGATGAGTTGGTAGCCGCTCTCCCAGCAGCATGGACCATGCTGGTACAGTTGAAGACTTGAGGCTTGCCTGAGACTCAGGAGCCAGTGCTGTTTGACATGCAGGCATGTAGGTTGTCTATGTCTAGGCAACTGAATGAAACCCTCAGCTTCAACCCTGTCACAGATGCGTGCCTTAATCACCAGGTTAAGTTTCTGTATGGTTGTGCTTGTTTGTGTAACATTTGTGACCCATCCGTCACTCTGCCGGGAAGAGGGTGGCTGGTGTACAGGAAGCACTTTTCGTATTCCCTGGAAGACAGTGCATGATGCACAACGGTCATGCAGATGGTCCCACCTGTGTGCCAGATGAGTACTGTTTATTCATGTGTGTCTGTCTGGCATCTCAAAGAATACAGTGCCTCCTCCACATTTTTTGTATGGGGGGGTGATATCTATTGACCTGCCAGTTGTGACAAACATATAAAGCTCAAATGCCAATGTCATTCAAAAATGGTATCAACCTCTATATTAGAAGCTGAAGCAGTTAGCTGGGGTTTTTTCCTGTTTTAAATACCTGTCTGGTTATATGAGAAGAGAAGCAGAGACCTGGTCAGTAATTGTCCTATAAAGACATTATTCAAGTTAATCGCCATAAACGTCTTTAAAGAAGTTTGACGTACCTTCCCTGGTCATATATTAACACAATATTATTTATTGTTCTTATTACTATTACTTCTAGCATATTTGCTGTTTTCATTTTATGGCAGCACTACATGGAGTGTTTGAACCTGAAGGCTGCTCTATCTCCTCATTAATGCTTCAGTAAATAAAAAATGTAATTTGCCATGGTGTAAATAATTTTTTCTTACAAATCTATCGTTGCTTAGAGAGTGGCAAGTTGCAGCTGCCAGCTTGTGTGTTAGAGTGACTTTGGTAAAATCCCAGTTCCCTCCCCATGCTGTGGCACAGGGACATGATGTTCAGGCACTGAGTTTTGTTCAGAGTTCAACTCTCATGGTAACAGGCACACCTATGAATATTTAATGGCAGGAGATCCCCTTTTTTCCAATAAAGTATTGTTGTATTTCAGCAACAATAAAGCATCAGCTGAGAACATAACTTCATTGTAAGTGAGAAAGAAATAAAAGCTCTGAGATGACCTTCCTGCTCTGCCCAGCATTGTGAGATGCTTTGATGATTCACCACTCATCAGGGAAATTAAGGATGGCTTTCACTGAGCTTCACATGCAGTTGTCTTAGAAAAGAAAGCATTTCACAAATCAGATGATAAGCTGCTTCACAGACGTATAATTTTTTGTGTTCAGTCGTGTTCAATTAAAGGAATTGGTTTTGACTTCCAGTTTCAACAAACCAGCTTCACAAGCTAGTTTGGGGATGGAAAGCAGCTTCCCAACACAAAGAAAATGGTTAAAGCGAGAGTGAAAAATAAATTGAGATTGTTCTTGCAATCCTGTTAAAGGACCCATCCTGTTAAAAGGACCCATCCTGTTAAAAGGAGCGTTTTCCCTGGAGCCAAATGTTGGTTGCAACATTTACCTATGCCTGGGCCCTAAGTGAATCTGGCTTCTGTCATCTTATCATATAAAAAGTTTATGTGTGGCAATTTTTTGTTCTGAAGTTTTAAATTCACTGACTTTTAACCTGGAATGGCTCAAAATGAAACCACGCTTAGTCTTCTGAAAGTGACATATTTATCAGGTGGATGGGTTAATATCAACTGTTGTAAATGTTTAAACCTAACATGTTTGCTTATCACTGCCTTTTTATTTACCTTGCTGAAATGTTTTTTTTTTTTCTTCAGCAGTTCTGATGCATAGACCAAATGGAAAGTGAATTTTAAATTATTTCTGTGAAAAAAAAAAAAATTTAAGGATAAAGCAACTTAATAAGATTTAAGACCACTGGAGAATACTTTGTGTTCTTCAGCTACAGTATTTTCATAAGGAGCTTATTGCTACTGTGAAGAAATCATGCAATGTGAAAGAGAAGTATTTCCTTGCTATATATGCTCCAGACGACATTTGTGCACTGTCTTTAATAGAGAGTGTGTAAGATGTATCACTGGCTGTTATATTGTGAAAATAAATGCTTGCACTAATCAACAGGTTAAAAATAAAATCTCAGTGCAGCAACCACGTAGGCAGCAAGCTTGTGCTCTTTTTTTAGCTAGAAGCCTGTGATGTTCCAGCCAGGGAGGTAGTTTCTCATCCTGATGGTATTTAACTCCTCTGGCCTTGTTTGCACTTCTCATGATCTCTAGTGGTATAAAAGTATTGTCAAGCTAAATCATTTTTGTGGTAATATTTGTTTTGCTACCATCAGACTAGATGGAATTTTTCAAAAGCAGGTAAAGGACAGACTTATGTTGTCACAAGTTCAGCACAAATTCAGGGGAAAAAATACTGTTTAAAACTCATCCAGTTCCCTGAACCAACTTACTACATGACTACTCATGCTTTCATAAATGGGAGGGAAGGTCTGCAGTTAGGAAGGGAAATAGCATCGTAATAACAAAAATGGATTTTGTAGGTGCCAGAAGTGGCATGGGTAATTTGATGCTGTTGTGTAATAGTTTTGCTGTCCCCCTGGTTTAAATTGGCCAGATTTTCAAAAGGAGTACAAGTGATTTAGGAGAGGAGGTTCCTTCTAAAAAATTAGAAACAAATGCCCTCATTCCCTCAGACCTCTGAGCCTAAACCACTGAAGAGGATCAGTCACTTGTTTTCGTCTGAGATTGAAGAGAGTAACTTTCTGCATAAGGGTTTATGAACAGTTGAAGTTTGTAAGCTTTTTGTTGTGTCTTATCGTACTTCTGCTTCTAAATTACTTGTGAACTTTTCCAAGATCCCTAAAGACATTTAGAAATCTACCTGGACTAAAATTAATTTAGAAATCATCTACCTGGACTTCTGCAAAGCGTTTGACACTGTCCCACATGACATTCTGGTGTCCAAATTGGAAAAATACGGATTTGATGGGTGGACCACCTGCTGGATAAGGAATTGGCTGGATGGTTGCACTCAGAGAGTTGCAGTCAAGGGCTCAATGTCCGAATGGAGACCGGTGATGAGTGGCTTTCCTCAGGGATCAGTACTACTGGGACCGGTGCTATTTAACATCTTTGTTGGCGACATGGACAGTGGGTTCAAGTGCACCCTCAGCAAGTTTGCCGACGACACCAAGCTGGGTGGTGCAGTCGATGTGCTGGAGGGAAGGGATGCCACCCATAGGGACGTGGACAGGCTTGAGAGGTGGGCCCGCACAAACCTCAGGAAGTTCAAGAAGGCCAAGTCTGCACATGGGTAAAGGCAATGCCAAGCACAAATTCAGGCTGGGCAGAAAATGGCTTGAGAGCAGCCCTGAGGAGAAGGATTCGGGTGTGTCGGTAGATGAAAAACTGACCATGAGCCGGCAGTGTGCGCTTGCGGCCCAGCTGTCCTACCTGGCAGCTCCCTCCCCAGCTGTGTCCCAGAGCAGAAGGGAGTCACCTGAGGAAGTTCAGACTCTGGCT
>NW_010118509.1:0-1366 GCF_000699245.1 Pterocles gutturalis | reverse complement strand
CACACACACACACACAACCAGGAGCAGAGTTTAAAGGACACACCATGGTGATCAGGCACAGGGTTTGGACAGATCAGCACTGATCAGCCCCTTCCAAACTGCAGCTGGCCCCTTGCATCCCTCTCCTCTTCCCCTCCACAGGCTTCTTCCTCCCAGTCCACCTGGATCCCTCCCTTTCCCTGCCCCAGTCCCCTCCCCAGTTAACAACTCTCACCAATTACTTTTCCCCAATGGTCTCTCAATGACCGGAAGTGCCTCCATAATACCAGAAGTGACATCCCACAGAGCTCTGCTGAGGGTTAGGGTTGTGGTTAGGGTTTAGGGGTAGGGTTGTGGTTAGGGTTAGGGTTGTGGTTAGGGTTTATGGGTAGGGTTGTGGTTAGGGTTGTGTTTAGGGTTTAGGGTTAGGGTTGTGGTTAGTGTTAGAGTTAGGAGTGGTGAGTGTTTGTGGGTAGGGTTGTGGTTAGGGTTAGGGTGTTCTGTTCTTGGTGGTGGGAAAAGAAGGAAACATCCACAAAGTGCAGGTTGACAAGTTCAGACTGGAGGTGAAGAAAAAGAAATCGTACCCAAAGGGTAGCTTTGTGGTGCTGTTACCTGAAATAAAGGACTGACGACACCAAGGATGGTTTAGAGAGGAGATATTGCTTTATTCAGCACTCGGTGCCAGGTGGATTACTTCCACCAATCTAGCAGACCACTAGCACACCATCAAGGAATATTTACACAAAGAGATTACAGAGTTCCACCTACCTCATACAATCACCTGCCTCTCTAATGCATATTCATTACGTTACTAAAATAGAATTCTCACGCATGCACTTTCAGAAATGCTGTGCCAAAAAAGGTCCTCTGTGCCTGTGCCAGGGTTTCGGTGGTCGTTTAGGGATGAATACCCATCCTCACATTATCCTTTCGAGGTAGTGAGTCAGCTTAGGACAGAAAGTGTTTACTCTAATTTTGCCAAATTTTTAATTTGAACAATCATAAATCTATTCTATCTGACAATTGAGTAGGTATTTTAAATATAAAAAGTCCTTGAGGTTGTTTAATTTCTTTTACTGTTCTGTCCTCCTCATTATTTCTAACATCTCCTTACAGATAATTGTCAGTTTTATCAAAACCTCAGTATAGTGCATTCTTAAAATAAGCAACGTGTGTAAGAAATGATAAAGAATACCATGTATCTACTCCAGAGTACGTATGCTGGTTAAAATACAAGGTAACAGTGCAAGAGGACACCCAGAGGGAGTCTGGACCAGCCCATGGCTTTGTGTTTCAAAGAAAAGCCAGCAATGGGGAGAGAGACATCAGTCTAAAAATGCTGGGTGAGAGCTGATGTTAAAGCAAGAAGGGTTTCTGCAGCCTG
>NW_010118508.1:1669-1894 GCF_000699245.1 Pterocles gutturalis | reverse complement strand
GGCAGGGCTGGCACAAATCACCACCCGCAGCGGTGACAGGAGCTTATTTTTCTAAGCAGATCACTAAAGAGGCTAAATATACATTTTCCATTCAGTTCCCCAAAGCAGCGATAGCCAGGAGCCTAAAAATAAATCCATTATGATTGTGCCCGGGCCAGAATTAGACTGCCTCTGGACTGAGCCCCGTTCAGCTTCACCCCAAGCTGAGCCCACTCCCTCTGGGCT
>NW_010118508.1:0-1590 GCF_000699245.1 Pterocles gutturalis | reverse complement strand
AGAGGAGTGCCTGCAGCCAGTGCTTGTTGCAAGAGTTATCTGCTGGGAGAGCTCATGTTTTGCAAGGCTTTCCCCAGACCAGGGCGTGCCAGGCGCTGGCCCCAAACCCAGTGTCCCTCCCGGTGCTGCCATCCCTGCCCCATCATGAGCCACTTTTAGCCCCTGGGGTTCAGCCCCAGGGGTTTTCCCCGTGTCCAAACATGCAAGAGGGGTCCAGATGCTGCTCCTCCATCCGATGGGTGCCCACCTCAGAGGGCTTTGGGGTTCAGGCTGAACTGTGGGTACCCAGCAGCAGTGCACCCCTGACCCCCCCAGCCAGACCCAGCTCGTCCTTCCCTCTGCTGTGCAAGTCCTAACCGCTGTTACATCTCAGTAAAATAACACATTTGAAAGAAAGGAGGGGGGAAAAAAAATACCCTGAACCCTGTAAAACTGAAATTGTCGTTCTCCCGGGATGCAGCGTCTGAAATATTCCCACAACCTTTGCATAATGCATCGCTCATGTCAGACCTCGGGAGACGGGAATTAATAGCTAACAGCAAGCAGGCATGGCACACACGTGGGCTTCCCTTCGCTCCGCGCTCGCAGGGGCTCCGCGCTCTGGGGAAGCTTTTCCTTTACATTCAGCTCAAATCATTCTCATTTAAAGACACCAGAAGAAAAAGACCGTAGAGTATTTGTGCCAAACAGGAAATATTCAATAAATGTTTATCCTCTAACACAATGGTGGCTTTTCGAAAGTTTTCGATGGATGAGATTTAAGGTTAAAGGGGGGTGGGGGGGCTTTTCCTCCCCCTCCAGCCTCTGGATGAGCGAGAGCTGAGCTTGGGCTCTGCCCGCAGCACCAAAATCCCCGTCCCCACTGATGGAGGTGTTATCCAGACCACACCGTCCCCCCAGTTGCCTCCACGCAGGGATGGGGCAGGAGTTCAAGGCTTCGCCTCCAGCCAGCGCACTGCCCTGGTGGGATGCTCTGTGCCTCAGTTTCCCCACGGAGCCCCCTGGTTGCTGGCAGCACCCCACAGAACTGGGGCCGTGCTAACCAGCCCCCTCTGTAAAACCCTTCCTTCCCTGCGCTTTCCTGGTCCCGGCAGCTTTTTCCCAAACTTTCCTCCCCTCCCCCCCCCAAAAATGTGAAAAAATAGCTCCATCTGGATGCTGTTTCCACCCAGGCACAGGCCCCGGGGCCGGGAGCCAAGAGAGCAGCGCCTGTGAACGGCAGACGTGGGAGCCAGGGAGGATGTGACGGGGAAGCTGTGAGAAAAGCCTGAGGTCGGCAAACCTTCGGCCTCGCCGTGGGAGCCCCTCTTCCTCGCAGGAGCGGCTTAGCCCCTCTTCCTCGCAGGAGGGGCTTCGACAGCCAGAGACGTGGGGCGACGCCAGCCCCCAGCCCGGGGGACGGTGGCAGCCTGGGCTGGGGAATGACGAAGAGAGGTGCAGAGGGATGGGGAGAAGAGGGACAAATCCTGCCCAGCGGCTCTGTGCTGAGCATCGGGGCTCGGTTCCCATTCCATTTTGGAGTGGAGCATCCCATGGGGCAGCAGTGGTGGCTGCTTCGGGCTGTGGGTGTGGAGCAGCCCAAGGATGCTG
>NW_010118507.1:6219-36303 GCF_000699245.1 Pterocles gutturalis | reverse complement strand
TTCCGCTGTGTTGTATTTCCAGCAGATGTGAGCTTGCATCTTTCATCTTTTTTTCTGAAGGCTCCACTATTAGTCTTACAGCAGTGGTCACATCTCCAGGTAATTTTTTTAAGATAAGTGAAGATTTAGTAGTGCTTTTCTTCCATTTTATCCATCCTTTCTATTTCACACAATCTGAGGAGCATTTAGAGGAATTATATGAATTTATGGTCTTTCTGAAACAGGCTATTATTGTTTTATGATATTTG
Source organism: Pterocles gutturalis (assembly GCF_000699245.1). Lineage (NCBI taxonomy): Eukaryota > Metazoa > Chordata > Aves > Pterocliformes > Pteroclidae > Pterocles > Pterocles gutturalis. Next base: position 36,055 of record NW_010118507.1, on the reverse strand, counting down.
AGCTGGTAACTTTTTTTTTGGCAATTCATACTATTTTCCTCCTTTCAAAACCGATGACAGTGATCTGAAGTCTTCATAAGAATCTCAGAAAGAACAAAGATTTTGGTTTCTGATGGGGTTCTGTTCAAATCCTGCAGATATTCTTTATGTATTCTAAATCCTGTAGATATCCTTTATGCGTATTTTGTAACAGACATTCTTTATGTATCTCTAATATTTTCATTGTGTGTATGAGCCACCATGAACCCTTTTAAATGGACTTGAACCAACTGAGCCTGTTATCACATGTTTATGATCACATGTTTATGTTGAGGCAAAATTTTGAGTAAGACAGTTTTACACATTAGAAAATACAGTATTTTTTCACTGAATGAGATTGGGATGCATGGTATTACAGAAGAACGTATTTTTTGCAGCTTTGGGGCAATGTGCTATTGTGCCATAGAACTGTGGAATTTGAATTAAAAATTCAAGTGTGGATCATATTTCTTTTTTTTTTTTTTTTTTTTTTAGCATTCTAGAAAACAAAGTTTTTATTCATTTTAAACAATGTTGCAGACTACTAAACCTAAATTTGTCCTTTCACTTGGAGGCACCATTCTGCCCTGTTAATCCAATGGTAAAGCAGCAGGCTCAGAGGGCTTTACATCTGTGCTCTTTTGTTACTTTCAATAAGTGTCCAGTATGATGTAGTGATTCTGTTTCCATTTTCTAAATTGGTCAATTGACTTTTATTGCTGTGGCACAACCTGCTCAAATAAAAACTAGCAAAACTTTCCACTCCTAAGTTTTCCCATTTATGTCTCTCTCCAGACTTACTAGCTTCAGTCTTTTTACAGCTCAGGCTTTGTCATTCAAGTGAATAATTATGAGCCTTTTTCATGCTCTACTGAAATAATAGCTTCATTCTGTAGCTACTGTAGGATATGTTTGTGCAGATTTGTTTGTCTTTTGGCCCCTTGCATGTGTTTGATCATCCCTTGAAAATAGTCATAGAATGGAGACCCTGCTGTATAGGAAGGATAGACAGCTTTTGATCTTGAAAATCAGCTTTCCAGTCTCTACTCTTTTATGGTTTGCACAGTTGTACTCCTCCAGAGGAATAAAAATAAATGAATTTCAGAAAAAAACCCTCTAAATTAGGACCATTGATACAAAACCGCAAAAGTCCTTAAAAGAAAACTTTAATAAATCAAAGACTTATAATCCAGGAGTACTATTCAGTACAGCTCTATTTCTTTAAGAGCCCTTTATATGTGAAGAATTTTTTCTGACTCAACCTGCTTTGTTCAGTGTAACAGCTCATAAGTACAATAGAGGCATTCTGTACACACTTCTTCATAGGCAAATTCTCCCTGTCCCCCAAACATTATTCTTAAATTTAACAAGGTATGTCTGTTTGAAAGGTTGTATTCACATGTGTTTCTCTGAAGTTAAAACAGAAGTGACATACAGGGTACATAACCATTGGCTTTGACATAGTGGTAATTTCCTTGAATTCTTACTATGCTCTTTCCACTTCATTTCCACTTCAGCTTAGTTTCTGTTAGGGAAATACTTGTTTTCTTCTTTTTTTCTTTTCTTTCTTTCTTTTCTTTTCTTTTCTTTTCTTTTCTTTTCTTTTCTTTTCTTTTCTTTTCTTTTCTTCTTTTCTTTTCTTTATTAAAGACAGAACACAGGTTCTAAAAAGACTCAGAGCTGATGTTAAGAGAACACATTGTTATGCTTTAAATACACAAATAATGTCAAATCAGTATTTGAAATCTGAATCTTTGCCTTTGTCTTTTGTACACTCCTAATGCTTTATGTTACTCTTGAGAAACTCAAAGCAGCTATAGCAGCAGCCTAAGTTATTTCAATAAAAGTATGTACTTACAGAACAACAAAAGTTTAAAAATTTGAAACCCTCATAACTTCAATTCATTACATGGAGATTGAGTAAATTGTCACAACAGATTATTTTTGAAAATCAGTATTTGGTATCCTAGGTTGTTTTCTTCCTCCCTCTAATTTTCATAATCATCTAATGCTGGAGGTTGACGCAGCTTCATTTTTGTGTGGCTGCTCTCTCCTGCTGCTCTTAATGGTTTCATCAAACTGACCTGTAGATGAATGCTATGCTAGTCCACTTCTTCCAGAGTTTAAATTAGGAAACTGTGCATCTTGTCTGGGCTTTAATGGTTCATGTCTCCAGGCTTCCTTTCTATTCAAGCAGGATGCATAGGGAAGTTGGAAGAAATCATGATACGGATGAGGCACCGTGGATATGAAGTCTTCCAGAACCTCTGCCCTGACCTACCCTGAAATTATGCTACTGAGAACAAATGGAGGTAAACCCTCCAGGGAATGGTTACCTAACTCAAAAAATGTGACATCCTTTGAACAGATGTTTTGGAAACAGATCTCTTTGGGTTTGGATTATAACAGGATTTGTCAATTACCTTTTACATGTAAGACATGGACACAAGAACTGTGCTCTTACAGAGGCTGGTGTCCTCAACTGAGGTGAGGAAGTGCAAACTAGATATTCTACTTTTGCCATACAGTGACATGAAGCAATAATTTGCATAATAAGATTTACAGTGTTTTGTAAGTGTGCGTTCATTCTGAGTCAAAGAGATTTGTTTTATTTGTGTCATTGAAGGCAAAGTTTAAGCCTTACCCTTGCACTCATGACAGTTCCTTTAAGGTAGTACCAATATTACCATTATACAATGTTCATACAACAGAAGGCAAAGATTTTTCTGTCTCTAGCTTCCTTGAGAGGTACCAAGGAATCAAACTGACCCAAGAACACCACCAAATATGTGGTGTCTCTGTGGGCTTGGTCTTGATGCCACTTTAAGCTGTGGACTGTCCAGTTACCTGAAGTGGGTCTAATAATTTTCTCACAAAACTTTATTGAAGTGGAAATTTAGCGTTAGCCTCCTTTCAAACCCTTCCAGACCCTCCATGACTCCCCATCAGCAAAGAAACAGCGTCTTTGGAAATCATCCCTCTGCAAGGAATGTTGTTGAGCATTTTTTGTACCAACTGAACAATCCGGGCCAGATTCATTATGTCCTCCTTTAGCCTCTACGCTCATGCAATGACCATACTCCATCAGACATACAAAGCTTCTCCATTTTCATTAATATAGCACTTTACGCACGGTTCAGTGTAATCTGCAAAGCAAATGCTCTCTCCGACAGTAGCTGTTCATCATTCAGTCATGTTCTCCATAGCTGTAATTATTTTCAAGTGACCAGGATTTTGCCTTTGAAGATAGGAGCTATAACAGAGCTGTGTTCACTTAACAAATTGTAATTAAACATTACACTTTGTGGAGAAATCAAGGATACGGGAAAGCAGGATAAAACATTTCCTATAAAATGTGAGTTAGACACGGATTGCTTCTATTGAAAGTCTTTAGAGATATGCCTGTGTCAAAAAAAAAAGTTAATTATATCGATTTTAACTGCATCTTGTTATTATTTAAAAAGTACATGATAGTCAAACTCATGCTTTTGAAGCAATGTGTTCTCCCCTCTAAAAGCAGTGGTCTGATTATGCGATTAGATCAGTTGGCTGCTAGAATCAGCTTACTTCCCAAACCAAACCTTAGTGGTCAAAGATGATTAAAAAGCCTGTTTAAAATATAATCATCAATCACAAATCTATTATGAGCCCTATTAGATAGCAGAATAAGCTTTTGAATGTGAAAATAAAATTATGTAAAATTGGAAAGTAATGCTGAGAGCAGTTCTAAGGTAGAGATAAATATTGAATAGTCTTTAGATCAGTAAAAGACAATAAAATTTCAGAATTATCTGAGAATCACTACAACACGTTTCTGCACATTCTTTAGTTTTCAGAAAATGATTTGACAGCCTCTGGTCTAACAGATTAAACTACATTTAAATTAAATATTTATCTGTGAAAAAGGCAACTGTTTTATTGAGAATGGTAATGTTATCACTAAAAGTGCAAAGAACTTGTAGGGACTTTGCAACAGGGTGAAGACTTTTTAAAAAATTGAAAGATCTTTTAATTATGTCTACAGAAAAGGCAACATATTCTTCACTAAATTGTAATTTAATAAGGTTAAAATATAAGAACATTTGATAGAATTCTGCAGATTATAAAATATCAATTTTGAAGGTATTCTTGAAGTTTTATGAAACATATAATGAAGTCATAGAGTGCTGTATTTCTAGATACTGTGCCATTTAATTATCTGAACATAATCAAGAAGCATTGCAGTTTTTTGCCTGCTTATCTTTTAATGTGCTTCCAGTCATTCTACGTTAATATAACATAAACTAGAAAAGTTATTACTTTTCACTTACTTAAGAAAGAAAATATAAGTTTGGGATTTTTGTTTCAGAGAATGACTGAAAAAGAACACATTTCCCTTAGAATGTTCCTACCACTTAAAGTAGATGTCATTGTTGAAAAAATCAGTGTGTATTTTGTGTATATGTAGAAATTTCACAGGTAACTATTCACTTCCCTGTTAAAAAAAGGAATCTAAACTAGTCTTTGACTTTATAAACTTAAATAACTTTTACTTATTTAAGTTGTCAAAAAATTCTGCATGCTAGTGACTTTCCTTAATGTAATTTTAAATCTACTAAGTATTTTGAATGTTATGTTACTTTTTTAATACAGAGATCAAGATGTCCAATATTTAGTAGCTCAGTTTTGACAACCATGCCATCGCAACCACCTGACATGATGGAGACATTATGTTGGACCTTTGGCCAGACCATGACAAATTATCAAGTTAAATTAATTTAAGTATTGGTGATCAAAGCTTACTTATTTTACTTAGTATTGTAAAGATATAAGACTTGTGATAAAAAAGATTGGGCATATGTGCAGTACAAGTTGGAAATGCCCCAAGAACAGTGTTTTTTTTGTACACATAGATATTACTGCAACTTCTCTCCAAAAAGGTTTTGTTTTCTTGCTAAATAATACCTGCCTTTTAAACTATCATTTTGAATTTAACAAATTTCAACTGAAATTGTTATTTTTGTTTAAATTCTCTGAAGAAAAGTTGTACTTCTGACACAAACTGAAAGCAGAAATACCATTTAGCTACAAACCCCTATATTGAGAATTGTAACTGTTTACTGGGATGTGTGTGTCTTTTTGTAGGATGCTTCATAGTCTTCTTTCAAATACAGAATGAGTCTCAAGTTCAGAGAAACACTCTTGAGGTATGCATGGGTCCATTTGCTGCCTCCTTGTGCTGAAGGATGGTTTGGGTCCATTCTCCAAATGGTTCTCAAAGAATTTGGGAAAGGAGATCTCTGCAAAGTTCAGAAAGTTACGCCAGCACACCGTCTTACATCAAAATGCAAACAGAGTGACACGCTATGGCACCTATGGTGTGACTTCTTCATCAACAGCTACAGGCTACATTAAATTAACAGTATATGCACTATAAATGAAGATAGATACCACTCAGTGAGGTTTTATCAGATTTCATGCATCATAGAAGGGGAGTTCAGGTTTTGCTACTGCTTCTGGTGTGCTGGTATTCGTTATTCACAATGTTAGGTCAGGACCTTGTTTTCTGTTGTTTTCCTGTACCACCAGTGATATTTTATAAGCTTCTAAGTAATATACAAAACTTATTTTTTCTGTCCATTCAGTGTTTCACAACATTCATCACAGACATTTGACCCTCATTTCATAAGTAACCTTCACAGCTGCTTCAATCTAGTTTGTGTTATCATTAAAATAAGTTCAAGAAAAAACAATACATTCTTGGTCACAAGGTCAGTTATTCACTGATTCCTCCCTGCCAACTTATCTGGCTAGATATTTCAGGAGGAAATTTGCAGTTTCTGATAAATTATAGCAACTTTCATGAAACTTTCACAGAAAATGCACTTTTACCCCAACTTAATTTCCCACTTAGTACTACATGACACTCAAATACAGTATTCTGCTATAAGCTGCTGAGTATGGATTTTCAACTGTCATGGTTCTGAGGAAACCATGCTCTCAAATCTGTATCTACCTCTCTGAGGCCACGTCTGTTTAGGCTATATCTTCTATGATGCAGCTGTTAGCCTTTGAATCAAAGTTTCCTGAATGTTGGGTGTCTAGTGGTAGTACTTTCCTGTGTCTTTTAGAATAGCATAGCATAGCATAGCATGGCATGGCATAGCATAGAATATTTTCAGTTGGAAGGAACCTACAGTTATAATTTAGTCCAACTGTCAATTTAGCTTCCATTTTATCTTATACTTCTCTCTATTTAATAGCAAGTTTGTTTTTTACACACATATATATATCTGTATTTATATAAGTGAAATTATTATGTATATGTATATGTATATGTATTATGTATATGTATATGTATATGTATATGTTGTGGAATGGTGTTCGGGTTTGTTTAAGCATCTAGTCTTGCACTCAAATTCTGTTGACTTAACATTAAGAATATGGGATGAAACTGTAACAAGGACCTCAAACACTTATTTTTCGTGCATGAGTGAATGAGCTATATATGACCATTAAAGCTACAATGGCTCTGGATGGAGGAGTGGTGGATATGAAGAAACAGCAGTGCTCATAACTTTTATGAATAAACTCTAGTGAGCAAACTTCTATCCAGACTCTTTCAGAAATGCATAAAGCCCTGAGACATCCTCTGTACCCTTGCAAGGCTGCGGTTTCCTATACAGTATATGAATAACAAGTGCTACCTACAAGACAACTGATTTGGGCCCTGGATGTTTCATCTACATATATGTTAATGTTATTAAATCATATTTCATTATGTCTAAATGGATTATTACATACCTTATGAGCATGACATACCTTAAATTCCTTGCATAAAAAATGATTCTCAATAAAAATTTGAACAGTATTTTCCCCTCAAAACTGAGGTTCAGAAGAAAACACTGTAAACCTGCAGGTCATCAGTCTTCTTAATAGAGACTGTTCTTTGGAGTGATACAAGTGTCTTAATAAATTGCAAATGCATGCAGTTAAGTTAAATAAAATATTTCCAGGGTGCAGTAATCTGGCTGTAAACAGTACCCTATTCTTATAAATCAGACCTAATATTCATGGCATTTTCATTAATGTGCTTATAATAAATATAGTAAGGGAGACACAAACACATTAATAATACACGTTACACTTAATAGCTTTTGCCCTTGGAAATTCTTATCTAGCTCCTACAAAAGTAAGTGGAAAGCCTGCAGTTGAATGCATTTGAAGAAAACTTGAACCAATGTATGAATGAACACATTCAACATAAAAGGGTTAAACTTGCTCCTCCTATTCTTCATTGCCTTTTGTTTCAGTATCGTGACAGATCAGTTCTTGTTGCAGGGGCTTAGTAAAGATAACAGGAATAATACAATCTGTAATTCAAATGTGATATCCAATTCAGAATCCTTTTTTGAAAATACATAAATAGCAAGATTTTTTTTCTTCAGGTTGCTTCAGAGATATAAAATGCTGGAAAATATCTACATTAAATTACTTTGACCAACTTAAAGCAGCTTGGTGTGTGTCCACTTCAAAAATATTAATCAGATTTATTTTAGCACAAGTTCTGAATTATTTTTTTACTTAGTATTTTATGAAAGCTCAAAAGTTTCTTTTTGCAAGGAATGAGCTCTACGTGTACACGTGTACACACGCACACACGTATGGTTTAGCAGAATGTGCTCAGTTTTCATAAGGATATCGCATAGCCTCCAGCATTTATTTCTATAACACTCATTTTTTTTCTAACAACTGTTAAGAACATTTCTTAATAGGAATGTGTACAATTAGACAAGGTGGATTAAAAGTTATAGTAGTTAAGAGCTACTTAGATGTTCAATAAGTGCTGAAGTATTTTATGAAAATTGCATGGAAATTGCTACCATTAACATGTCTTCATCAAGCCCACTAAGGGACCTTTTAATCATATCTGCTTTTCTTTTCATAAAGGGTTATTATGACCAGCAGCAATGTGACAAGGAGAAATTTCAAAAAGAATATGTGTTACTTTTGAAAAGAAAATGAGAGCTGGAAACCTGAATAAAAGGCAAGTAATTTTTTTTTTTTTCCCCCTGGAGGAAACCCAAAGGGGCAAACAGAAACTCAAGAACTAACTTTAAACTGTTGTCAACTCTAAATGAATTTTTTTTGAACCACATTTACGTTATTTTGCCCTCTGGAAGCAGACTGAAAGATACTCTTAGTCTCAGTGACAACTGCCTGAAGTAAGGAAACAGACAGTATAATGTGATTCGCTTCATACCTCACTGACCTTGAATAAGATGATAGACTATATAGCTATAATGTAAATTTATTCCAGTGTCTGACACCTACTAACTCAAGTTTACTGGAGGAAGGGGGAATCATGTAAAAGAATACATACCCCTTGCTATCACAAGGTAAGAAAGAGAAACATGTCAAATTAAGCTCACCTGAGGGATTCTGGTGTCAGGTATCAAATGACAACATCAGCGACAGAGCTGGAAGCTAACACAAAGGACATGGGCATCATAAGAGGCCAACAGAAATGTAAATAGCTTACACTGATTGTTTGCATATGGTTTCAAAGCAGGTGAGAGAGCTTTTCCTGCAGAAAGGAATATATTTGCTTATTTTTACAATGAGCAGTTGTTTAGCATGCACAAGCTCTGTCAGAAGTTAACTTTGCAGCAAAATGGTGCTAAATCTATGTTATAACATACTAGTAAGCCTACCTTCCCCAAATATGCAAACAACAACAACAAAAGACACGTTTGAGAGGGAACTCATTTTCAGTAAGAGAAGACAAGGCACTAAGACACCCGTGAGCATTGGGCAAAACACCATCGCACATGCTGAGACCCTACTTACAGGTAGCAGTAAACATCTCCCCGATGATAGGAAGTAGCAAATGAATGCCTTATTTTGCTTTGCTTGCATACGCAGCTTTTCTTCACTTATTAAACTGTCTTTATCTTGGCCCACAAGTCTTTCTCCCTTTTGTCCTGATTGTCTCCCCTGTCCTGCTGGGGCAGGGGGAGGGGAGAAGGGTGAACAAGTGACTGGCTGGGGCTTAGCTGCTGGCCGGGATTGAGACACCACATCACTGCATACACGTTGTTAACTCAATTTTGAAGTGTGGAGAATTGTTTACACACATCCAAGACAAAACCAGAAGCTGTGGTACTTCGGTGTAGTATTTATTTCCAGGAAATCTGTGCAAGTGTCGTTGGGCGGGGATTTCTGGGGGAAGAGGGGTTGTAAGTTTAAAGATGTGAAGTCTCTTCCAGATGTGCTCACTGCTGAGGAAAGTAAATGTTCTTCTATGCCATTAACCTTATTGTTTTAATTAGCATTATTTTTTTCATCACTTTCTGCAGTTGTTAAATTGATGCTGAGACTAATTTCCAGCCTCTCTACAGGTGACCTAGGGTTATGATAGAAAACATATTCAATTATCGCTTTTTATATGAACTGTACAAGGAGAGAGGTGAATTTGAATGCTGACATGGAAACCATGCTGCTGCAGGAATAAACAAGCTCCAGCTTAAATGAAGTCAAGTATCATATGTGAATATTGATAGTGTTTCTGAGAGAGTTTTCGGAATCTAAAATTATCAAACGAGAAACAATAACAAACTACATTATTAAAGGCAGAAGAGAAAATGGAAGAAAGCAGGTGGAGATATAATGGAGTTTACAAAGAAAAATAAAACATCACATGTGACATTAATGTGAGATATTAATGTTAGATCTGTGTGGTTACTATGCATACAGTGTGCATTAATCTACCACAGGTTTTACCATTCTGCTAGTTTCTATGGGGCAACATTGTGTATTGAACAGAATCTGGAGGTGATAATTTGATACTCTTGAGTGATGTTGAAATAATTGAGAGAGGACTAAAAATATTACAGTGACGTTTCTGCGGTATTTTTGAAATTGATGTCTTCTTTAAGCAGATTATGGAAACAAAAGTCTTTGTTAGAAGAAACATGGATTATGCAAAACTTTATGTCAAAATCCTTCATCCAATCCAGGAAATATTATTTCTCTATAAAAATTCTTCTATCCTGCAAAAATATCTAGCAGTGTAAATAGACTGATGATCTATGCAGTTATACAATTTGGTTTTACCTCAATATGATGAATTACTATACTTATCATCTCTCTATATACAATGGTTCAATTAAAAAGGAAAGCAATTCTGTCATAACATTTGAATTTGTGTCAAATGCAGTGATTTTGTTTGTTGGTTTTAATTCAGAAAAGATCTTATTGATTTTGGTCTGGATTTAACTCTTATAAACAGGAAGAAATGAATAAAACAAAGTCAAACGTAAAGACCAAACTACCTTGTCAAACTGCATCTTCCTCTTTACTGATATGTCCATAACAGAGTACTTAATTTTGATACAATATACTCATACTGGGTAAATGCTGTTTATGGAAAAAGTGCAAAGCCTTTGACACTGCCTTGTGTGACATCCTTGTCTCTAAATTGGAGAGACATGGATTTCACAGGTGGACCACTCAGTGGATAAGAAACTGGCTGGCTGGTCACACTCAAAGAGTTGTGGTCAACAGCTTGATGTCCAAGTGGAGACAGGTGATGAGTGGCACTCTGCAGGGGTCAGTACTGGGACCAGTGTTGTTTAACGTCTTTGTTGGAGACATGGACAGTGGGATTGAGTGCACCCTCAGCAAGTTGTCTGATGACACCAAGCTGTGTGGTGCAGTCAACACAATGGAGGGAAGGGATGTCATCAGAAGGACATGGACAGGCTTGAGATGTGGGCCCATGCCAGCCTCATGAAGTTCAGCAAGGCCAAGTGCAAGGTCCTGTACACGGGTTGAGGCAGTCACAAGCACAAATCCTGGCTGGGAAGTAAATGGATTGAGAGCAGCCCTGAGGAGAAGGACTTGAGGCTGTTGGTTCGTGAGAAGCTCAACATAACCCAGTAATGTCCCTGTTCATGGCAGAGGGGTTGGAACTAGATGATCTCTAAGGTCCCTTCCAACCCTAACCATTCTATGATTGTATTGAAATGGAAGTGTACAGCATTAGTGTTTTTGTTCATAAAATATCAGCTAACTTGGTTGTAATTTTACTATATATTATTAGAGACTGAAAAACAGGGAAAAATATCACATAACAAGGAAAAAGTGTTCTAAATTTAATTGAGTATTCTTACATTTCTAAATCTGTACACATTTCCCTCATGTTGAAAGTTTTAACATGAAAAAAACAGTCTAACCTAGTATCTCTTAACACAGCAATGAAAAATATAGGAATAGAAAAAGTGTACTTCTCCAGAAGTGTCTTTGTCTTTAATCCCAAATGGATTATTCTGTACAAATTTGTCCAGCCAAATAAAAACTTCTGCTTTCTATAGCTTGTAGATGATATGCGTTTAAAACATCCAGAAATATTGCTATTTTTGGTTTGAACTTCCTGACTGTTAGTTTCATTTGTGTCATCTGAGATTCTGCATAAGAAAAAATAATCCTTCATGCCATCCAAGATTTACTAGACCTCTCTTAGCAGAGCAGAACTATGCTCTGCTAGTGTTTGCCCTTCTCTGTGAAAAATTATTATTTATTCCAACCCTTTGTTTTGTACTTTTTTACCTACTACTTTTCCACATTAAGACTTTTCCTTCTTTTCCTATGGTGGTTACTTTTTGGTAGGTCCCATTGGTGAGGGATGCTGCTGAGCGTTTGCAGGAACACACCACAGCAGCCACTACCCAGACACAACCATTCGTACCATTGCTGGCAAACGGAGATCTCCAAAGAGCATGTGTCCCTGAATTTTGTGGCATCCTTACCCCTTGTTAAGCCTGTGTTTTTACTTTTCCCAAGTCATATTTATCCAGGTGATTGTTACTTTTATTCTTTATAACATCTGCCACTAATTTACCAGTACTGGCATCTAACTTAGCTGTTCATAATTCCCTAGATGTTTCCTCAAACACTTTCTAAATAATGTTGCCATTAGAGGGAAATAATACTGGCATTTTCCTTATTAAGCCTGGTATTTCTGTCCAGAGGGTGTCTAAATTACTTGTTGACACGATTACTATGTTATCACAACATATATTGTTTCTATTATACTAAGATTACAATGTAAAGTATGCACAGCATATAAAATACATAACCGTAAGATTGTTTTAATATGTATCCTCTCTTCTCTAGTAGTGTGATCTATCCTAACGTTCATAGTAAGTTTGTACCCTGTTATTTCTGTTTCACACTCACTGAAAAATCTTGGTGGGGGATTGCTCCTCCCGTTTATTTCTTAGACTTGTAGTTTTTAGAAGAATACAGCTAGAACTCTATTTTTAAGCAACTCTTGCCATTCATATCTTTTCCACTTGAACTAAAGCAATGCTTGTCTGACCCAGGAAACAGGAATAAGTGTGTTGCAGTCTGAACTTAGCACCTGTCTGTGTGAGAAAATGCTTTCAATGCAGACAGTAGTCAAGCAAAAATCTTTAATGTATGTACCTTTTAATAGGTGGGTAATGTCAAGTAGGCTTAGATGTCTTTTTGAAGCATCTTATGTATTTGGTTGGACAAGGGCAGTTGCGGCTTGTTCCCTAGTTTAAAATTAGACTAATAATATTTCCATTCTCACCAGGCTTTTATGCCACAGTAAATGAATGAATGTTTAATGCACTCACATGCTGTAGTAAAATTCTCTCACCTTCTGGCTGCAAATAACCTGACTTGGAAAATACCTTTTGCTAATTAATTAAAATTAGACTTTCCTCAGGAAATTCGTACAATAAATCTTCCTTCATGCCATTGTGTGGTAAAAAGTGCCAGTCTCCTGCCTGTAATTTTTTACTTCATTAAAGGAAAGAATCATAAAGTACATAGTCAGATTGAGTAATTTGAAAGGCATTTCTGGCTCTAAATGTGTCCAGTATACTGACTGGCTTAAATAATTGTACTGGTTTTGGCTGTGATAGAGTTAATTTGCTTCAGAGTAGCTAGTATGTGGTTATGTTTCGGATTTGTGACTAGAACTGTGTTGATAACACAGGGATATTTTAGCTATTGCTGGGCAGTGCGTACACAGAGTCCAGGCCTTCTGTGTTTCTCACACCTCCCTGCCAGTGAGTAAGTTGGAAGTGCACAAGAGGCTAGGAGGGGACACAGCTAGGACAGCTGACCCCAACTGACCAAAGGGATATTCCATACCATAGGATGTCATGCTCAGTGTATAAAGCTGGGGGAAGAAGAAGGAAGGGGGGGACATTTGGTGTTGTAGCACTTGTCTACCCGAGTAACCATTGCATGTGATGGAGCCCTGCTTTCCTGGAGATGGCTGAACACCCACCTGACTGTGGGAAGCAGTGAATGAATTCCTTGTTTTGCTTTGCTCTTGTGTGCAGCTTTTGCTTTACCTATCAAGCTGGCTTTATCTCAACCCATGAGTTTTTTCACCTTTGCTCTTCCAATTCTCTGCCCCATCCCAACCAGGGGAGTGTGTGAGTGGCTGTTTAGGGGTGAGCTGTCTATTGGGGTTAAACCATGAAAATTTGTTTGGAAGAAAGCAAGGAACAGAGACACAATTTTTTTACTAGTCCTTTGACTTCACCATGTGCCTATAGGATGTACAAAACTCAGGAAGCAATGACTTTATACTGTTTTGCCAGCAGTAATCCTGCTAAAACATTGAGAATACAGGCTGTAATTTTTCTTAAAACAAATATTTTGTCAGTCACAACTATATGGCTTATAGGATTCACAGAGTTTAGATTTAGTTTAGATTTCCAGGAAAGCCATGACCATTCTTAAAATCTTGCTTATGAGAAAGGTAGCAAATACTGGTGTTATAAAATATCAGAGGTCAGTCTCAAGTCTTTTTTTATTTTTTTTAAATCTGTACTCACTCAGAGCTAATCAAAAGCTTGGATCTAACGCAGAGACACATAAACTGAAAGTAAAATTGGGAGCAAAAAAGGAACTTGAAATGTAATTTAAACTTGTTCAGATGCTATAGTTTACAATAGAGCCTCTTCATACGCTCAGTATTTTAGATGCTGAAGCCTTTTTTAATGCTAAAGCTTTGAAGTTTAGATAAAAGATTCCCTCCTAAGGAAGAAGCTTTCTTCTCTTAATGAACTATAAAGCACTGGACATTTTACAAAGTGTAGCTTCTTTATAAATAACAACAATGAAAGCTAAAGTAATTTTATTGCAGAAAAGTAATAATTCACATCCATTATAAAAGCAAATGGGATCACAAGTTGTATCATTTGAGTCATATTCAACAGCGATAGGGAATTGTTAATTCTATTGTATTAAGCACTGATTGACCTAATTTTGAACACTGCAGAGTTTTGATTGGCTTTTTTCAAGAATGATTAACTCTTACTAAAACAAATTGTTTCAAGGATCATCAAGAGAAAGAAGATTGCATATAATAAAAGAAGAGTAGGCAGCCATGTTTTAATTATTCTAGTGTTTTGTAGAGGAACTTGATTATTTTCTGTATGTAAAATGGGGCATGGAATGTGATACAAACACCAGGCAGGAAGAAGACCAAGCTCATGTTAGCACAAAAAGAGCTAGACAAAAATGGATGGTAAATAACTTCTTTTTGGAATTCAGAAGGAAAATCCTTAGAAAGTAAACCAGCATGTTTCTGCAGATTTAATCAAATCAGAAGGTTTAATTTATTGTCATTTAAACATAGAGTTGGAAGTTGAGAAAGAAAGAAAAAAGGTAAAACCGCCTTCCCTCTCAACCTTATTCTGAGGCTAAACTTCATTCCTTCCCCCCCAACTCCTCTACCTCCTCCCCCTAAGCTGTGCAGGGGGATTGGGAATAGGGGGTTCATCGTCAGTCAACAACAGTTGCTCTCTGCTGCTCCTTCCTCCTTACACTTTTCTGCAGCTCAAGTGTGGGCCCTCTCCATGGCCTACAGTCCTTCAGGAAAAGATTGCTTCAGCATAGGTCTGCTGTGGGACACAGTTCCTGTCAGACAACCTGCTCCTGCATGGGATCCACTCCATGGGCTGCAATTGCTGTCAGGAACCAGCTTCAGCATGGGTTCTCCATGTGCCTCAGCTTCCTTCAGGAAATACCCAGTTGCCCCATTGCGGGGTTCTGCATGGGCTGCAGCATACGTATCTGTTCCACCTCCTCCACCTCCTTCTCTCACCTTGGTGTCCACAGGACACTGTGTTTCTCACACTTGTTTTCCTCATTCCTCATTTCTGCACAATGTTTTGCCCTTTCTTAAATGTATTTTCCCAGGGGAACCACCATCTTGGCTGACAGGCTCAGCTTCGTCCTCCAGTGGGTCTGTTGTAGATAGCTGACACAGGGCAGCCCTTGGCCTCTTCTCACAGATGCCAACTCTGCCGCCCTCTGCTGCCAATTACTTGACACGTACACCCAACACAGAAGTATATATCTTTTGGGTTTTTTTTCTAGGTAGTCTTGTAGGTTTACTCTCAAAATATAAGATGTGTTTCTTACTAATGAATTCATACTACAGTATAGACAAAGGTAAAGTACTTCTGTGGGGCAGTTTCTACTCATGAAGCATGGATGAAGGTGTCTGTTATAGATGGCACCACTACTGATGACCAGAAAATACCTGTTTGATTTGTACAATGCAAAAGTTTTGCTGAGAAAGCAAGCCTGGAATGTAACTGGGAGACAGAATTAGATCTAAATTCTGTCAAACCGAATATGATTAGTACCTGTCTGGGCAAATTTGTCTTTGGATAATGTTTGTGATCAAATAAGACAACACTGATGGATTTGTGGATGAATTTGTTAGTGTGTCTATGAATTTGAAAAGAATTCAGTGTTCATTTTAAAAGTAAATCCGATCACTAATGAAGAT
Organism: Pterocles gutturalis; assembly: GCF_000699245.1. Taxonomy (NCBI): domain Eukaryota; kingdom Metazoa; phylum Chordata; class Aves; order Pterocliformes; family Pteroclidae; genus Pterocles; species Pterocles gutturalis. The sequence continues at coordinate 20,208 of NW_010118507.1, read as the reverse complement.
TTGTTTTGAACAAAGTGAAATGGAAACTAATTAAAATGCATTTTGTATGAGATAATTTCAACACAACTTATTTTGATTTTTAAAAGTTCATGGATTCCAGTCTGAGCAGGCAGGAGTCTTGGGCAATCGTTACTTTGTAAACAGTATGTGTTTATTAAGTTTCCTGTTGACGGCATACTGTCAGTTGTTGCAGAAGTAGACCCTGCATTAATACACAGACAACAGTAGTGATCAAAGGACATTGCTACTATGAAGTTCCTACTAAGGATGTAATGAAGCTTGCAGGTTCAGTCCTGCCACCTGTACTTTAATGAGATCAGTGTGACTAGTTTTTCAATAGAGTAAAGCAATATTGAGAAGTGACTTATATCAGTAGCTCTCTTCTAAGGCCAGCAATATCACTGAGCCACAGTGGCTGCTTATTTACCTGTTAACAAGCTCTACTTCCAAAGCTAGGTGACATATGGATTTGATGGATGGAACACTTGGTGGATAAGGAATTGGCAAAATGGTCACACTCAAAGAGTTGTGGTCAATGACTTGATGTTCTCCAGCGTGGAGACAAACCCCAGACTCCAGCAGCCATGCACCACCTCAACGTGTGTGCCTGTCACACAAAATGTCACAACTCACTAATGTTCATTCACAAAATAACTTTTCATCCAACCATGCTCTACCTGAGCTGTTCCTGTCTCTCTTAGAAATATTCTATCCTTTTTTGAGCCAACAAAACACATAAATTCTCAGGGATCCCAAAAATCATAGATCCTTAGGAGTCCGTAACAAAGTGATCAAGGCCAAATTGGATGAGGCTTTGAGCAACCTGGTCTAGTGGAAGGTGTCCCTACCCATGGAAGAGGGGTTGGAACTAGATGATCTCTAAGGTCTTTTCCAACCCAAAATGTTCTACGATTCAATGATTCTATGTGATTCTAATGTCAAAAATGTAATTTGGTCTTCTGAGTCCTCTCTTTACCCCTAGCCATTGAATCCAAATGTTTCCTTTACAGGAGCAGGAAGAACATGCTTCTGTTTTTTAAATCAGATTTCTTTATTTAAACAATGCAAAGTGAACCTTATTATTAGGAAAAGAGTTTGTAGTTATACGTCAATTCCACAACATTACTGTCCTCTGAACAGCTAAATTTTTTCCACTGCATTCTAGTATTTAATGGTACATGCAAGTAAAAAGGCTTATTATCTCCCACTGGAGAATAGCCTGCTCTTAGAAAATGGTTGAATACTAATGCTGGGAAAAATCTGTTTAACAACTGAAATACTTCTACTAGCTTGTACTGTTGAAAGAGTAATACTCTTTGTGTCCAGGCTGCATTTCTAGTTTCTTTTCTTGACTACTATCTGAAGCCTTTCCATGTAGTGAGTGCAGCAGAAAAAACTGTATGTTTTGTACGTGCCATATGTGGAGTGGGATAGTTAACCTTTTAAGACTTTTTCTTTGTGCTGTGACTAATTATTGCACAGCTCAGATGCTTTACTGAGCTGAGCAGCTAATGTCATCTACCTGGATTTCTGCAAAGTGTTTGACATCGTCCTGCATGACATCCTGGTGGCCAAATTGGAAAAATATGGATTTGATGGATGGAACACACAGTGGATAAGGAATTAGCTGGATGGCTGCACTCAGAGAGTTGCGGTCAATGGCTCAGTGTCCAAGTGGGGTCCGGAGATGAGTGGCGTTCCTCAGGGATCAGTACTGGGACTGGTGCTATTTAACATCTTTGTCAGTGACGTTGACAGTGGGACTGAGTGTACCCTCAGCAAGATGTCCAACGACACCAAGCTATGTGGTGCAGTTGACATGCTAGAGGGAATGGATGCCAGCCACAGGGACCTGGACAGGCTTGACAGGTGGGTCCATGCCAACCTCATGAAGTTCAACAAGACCAAGTGCAAGGTCCTGCACGTGGATTGGGACAACCCTGAGCAGAAATACAGGCTTGGAAGAGAATGGACTGAGAGCAGCCCTGAGGACAAGGACTTGGGTGTGTCAGTAGATGAAAAACTGAACATGAGCAGCTACTGTGCTCTCGTGGCCCAGAAAGCCAACCAGATCCCGGGCTGCGCACGACCAACAGGTCGAAGGAGGTGATTCCCCCCCTTTATTCTGCTCTTGTGAGACCCCACCTGGAGTACTGTGTCCAGCTCTGGGCCCCCCAACACAAGAAGGAAGTTGAGCTGTTGCAGTGGGTCCAGAGGAGGGCCATGAAGATGATCAGAGGGCTGGAGCACCTCCCCTATGAGAAATGGTTGAGAGAGTTGGGGTTGTTCAGCCTGGACAAGAGAAGGCTCTGGGGGGACCTTATAGCAGCCTTCCAGTACCTGAAGGGGGCCTATTGGAGAGATGGGGAGGGACTTTTTACAAGAGCATGTAGCAACAGGTAATAAGTTTAAACTGGAAGAGGGCAGATTTAGACTAGATATTAAGAAGAAATTATTTACTGTGAGGGTGGTGAGGCACTGGAACAGGTTGCCCAGAGAAGCTGTGGATGCTGCCTCCCTGGAGGTGTTCAAGGCCAGGCTGGATGAGGCTTTGAGCAACCTGGTCTAGTGGAGGGTGAGTGAATAAGGGGGGGTTGCAATTAGATGATCTCTAAGGTCACTTCCAACTCAAACCATTCTATGATTCACCTTTTCTCATCTTAAACATTGGTTTAAGAAATTCAGTATTCTAAAATTAACAATTATGTTTATGAAATATGATTAATATATTGGACCAGGTATTCAGATGGTCAGCGTTGACATAGTTGCACTGAGGACTAGCTAGTATACTAGTTTAAAATATGCCAGCCATTTAAGTTGAAGTTTATAAAAGAAAAAAATATTGACTCACATGCCCTGAGGGTATCAACACATCCAGACCATTTGATTCTTTTTTACATCTGGATCACATCCTGATTTCATTCTGTGGATCACTGACTTAGCACCTCTGCTCTTGTAGCATACAATTGACATTGTAAAGGTTAAAAAACTAGTTTTTTTAAGAACGTCCTTGTTAAAACATGACATGAAGTATTAGTGGAAATGACAAATTGTTCAATCTAGCTCCACACAACCATGATCCTATAAACTTGCTTTGGCCAGTGGTTGTTACCTATTTTGGAGTGTAGATGCATATCTAAACCATATTAATTAAAAATGTGAAGTGAAGTCGTGATGTCTCTTTTACACATGGCTGTCTTAAGTTGTCGGGGCCTCAAGGGCACAAGCAGACCTTAACTGGTTGGAGTTTTTAAGGAAAACATTTTCATTGTTACCAAAGTGTTTTGTCACTGTCTTCATTGTAGTGAATCACTCTAGCAAGTTGGCATCAGCAACAGAAGGACACAAGAAGCATGCATGGGAGAATAAAACAAAGCTGAAGTATCCAGTATAGTGTGCTCTGAATATTTTTAATTGGAGAATCAGGGTGAAAATGACAATTTGATATTAATTTTAATTTTTATGATGTTTAAATGTGCTGGGATAATATTCTTAAAATTTGTCTTGACTGATCAAAAGAGGCAGGTTGATTTAATAAATTTTTACTTAAAACCAATACTTTTTGGAAGTGTCACTGAAGTTTTTTACTAAAAGAGAACAAGATTATATTTTCTAGGGTAAAATGTATACTGAGAAGAGGTAAACAGTGATTAGCAATCTTCACTTTTAAAATTTATGGTAGATATTTGTCAAGACTGAAAATCATAAGATGACATTGCTTTCTAGATTAGACTTTCAAGTTTGTTATGGACGTGATCACGGAAGAAGAAAGAATCATATGGCTAAAAATGGTTGTGTGGACCTGCAGATGATAGGAATATGTAAATCCAAAGAGAACTTGTAATTAATTATGAAGCCAAATATTCTATCATAATTGAACGTCTGGTACACTCTGAGCACTTTTTGTGTCATAAAACTATTCAAACCAAGTTTTAATGTTATCTTATACAGCAATAAACAATTCATAATGTGGATCATCCCATTTTTGGGGAAAACAAGGATTTGAAGAAATTCAGGGAAGGTAAAAAAATACAATATGACTCAAAAGTGCAAAACAGTATCTAAAACAAAATAGTCTCTGTTTTGAATTTTGGATGGAAATCGAATAAGTAATACATAGTCAGAAGCCATGATAAAGTTAAGACGTTCTAAAGTTCTTACATAGTCAATATATAATGTATAAAATAAGTATTAGCATTGAAGATTTGCACCAACTTTTAGTCTTTTATATGTTTTTATTGACATCAGAATAATTTTCATTTCTGTTATTTAAAGAAGAAATGCACACTACTTTAGAAATGCTCTATAAGATCTCTTAGGAATTTTTAAAATTATAATGGTTGCATTTAACCATGTAAATTTGCTACTTAATTGTAACTAAGATATTTGATTTAAATGTGTAAATACCAGGTACCAACAATCTCCTAGAGACAAACTTGTCATGCCAATTTTCCGTTTGCTTTAACAAATTGTCCTAAGCTAAACAGAGTTGATTGCTTCTTGTGCTAGATGTTGTATAGGTCTTCAATCAATGTATCAAAGAAAGCACTTCAAAGAAAGTATTGTCATCGTTTGCTTTTTTCCTCTTCCAGACACTGAAACTTCATGTATAGACAGATTTGTTTTCTATGCTCCCCTCATTACAGAAGGTGCTAACACTCATAGTTGTTAAGGGCTGAGCCAAAATGCTTGATAAACTCTTTCAGCAAATAAATGTAATTAGATGTTATTCTAGGATAACCCAACAACCTTAACTCTAATGCTGAGAAGATCTGAGAAACAAGAGATTAAGAAGCCACGTTGAAAAGCAATCTGCCCATAACAAACATATAGTTTATTTCTTGCCGTTTTACTTGTGTGCACAAGTGCTAAGTTGCTTAGGAGTTAAGTATGAGCTATAAAAGATGCAAATAGTCAAGTTTTGAGCTTGTTCTAAGTTTCCTGTGGCCATGATCAGACTGTTACCTGAACCAGAGTTAGCTTCTCAGAAATAATTTGTAGTTTGTTTATATCACACATCAGCAAAGGTATCCCTTCATAAAGTGCATTGCTATGCTGTACAAGCATGAGCATAATGGATGTACCATCAATCAAAAATGTGTCTTTCACAGGAAAAGATTATTTATAAACTTCCAAGAGTGGTTTCCACATACCAATGTTTTAAAAATTATGTCGTGACAGGCTAGTTTAATTGCAAGTTTTTGATTAGCCTTGCTGGTAATTAGCTTGTAGGAGTGATTATCCTCATAGGTGAAAATAGACACCTTTTTTAAAATTAGAAGCATTTTAAAACAGTGTATAAACAAACTTGTATACACTGAGTGTCTAAAATCCCCCATGTTAAAAATGTAAATGAGGGAAATTAAAGCAGGATCATTCTACCGATATGGTAGTGTTCAAGAATTTTAATTGTCCATATCCTTTTAGTGTAAATTTTTTGTTAAAATCCTTTGATAAAACACAATACTGTAAAATACTAAAGGCTCATCTTGCAATTATTTAATGACATTAAAGTGTTTCACGATAGCAAAATCAAAGTATGAAACATAATAGAAAAGAATAATCATACTGTGTAACATTTCAGTTTGCATATGCAAACTCAACCCATGCTGGGCTTATTTAAAAGGCTGGGGTGCTGTGAAACTATTAATCCTTCAGAAATCACCAACAAAGGTGCAGCTCTTCTTTGGAACTGCTTTAATTCTAGCCAAAAATCTTTTCCAGTACTGCAGGTTTTTTAGACATACTGTGGAAACAAAGAAAGTTCTGTCTTTTATATCTGTTGTCAAATATGATACTGGTGTAAAATGACAAAGCATTCCACACTCATATCATAAGGCTTGGCATATCTTTATTTGACAGTCAGAGAAGAATTTTATTGATGATCTCATGAAATATCAGTTTGCATTCATTCTATTATGTCCAAGCATTGAAACTGTATCAAAGTCACCGAAATGAAAGATTTTTATAAAGTTAGTTTTGTCAATTGTGTAACTCTGAACAGATAATCCATAATAAAACCCTAAATACTGGGGAAAATGGAAAGGGGTTTTGTAATTCAATCTAGAAATTCACATGTTGTATTTCTGCATGACCCAGCAAAGACACAACCATGTTACTTTTCTAAAGCAGTGCTGCTCTTGGCAGACACAAAAGACATCTTAGTACAAAAGAATCAAACAAAACTTTTCTTGCACTGTTTATTTTCACAGCGTCTGAAAAACACTGCCCAGCACTGTCACTCCATTGTCTTTAAATTATCTTTTGTAAGAATAAGCAGAAGACAAATTATTAAGAGCACTAAAAATCTTTTAAACATGTATGTTCACGTTGACTGATGCATTCTGCTGTGGTACTGTATACTGGATAAAGGCCTTTATAGAGGGACAACAATTTAATTTGCAGTAATTAAATTTTAATTTCATCACAGATTTTTGACGTCTTCGTGCATTTTTCCACAGCATTCCCTTATATATTTTTAAGAACTAAATTGATAAAACTGTATGTATATTAGTTTATTTATGTGCACATGTTCAGATAGCAGATCAATAAGCAAGAGTTCCTAAACATGTATATTGTTATTATCTGTTTAACAAACTATTATCAATTTGATGGATTAATGTGTGTGTGAGAGAGCAAGAGAAGGAGGGGGAAAAATTGAAGAAACTCCTGTTTCAGGAATATGATAATCCCAGCACATTTAATGCACACTTCTTTCACTAGCTAACGAATTTTGATAAATCTTTCAGACCTGTTAAACTGACAGAATACACCTATGAAAGGTAAGATATCATAAGACAGAAGAGGGCACCATCACCACTTACTGCTGGTGAGTGAGAGTGCATGAATCTTTCATAGCAGGCTTTCATTGTGAGACAATTATTAACTCCTTGCTGAGATGTCAGAGACCTTTGTCATAACCTGGAATAGGGAGAGAACAACCTGTCTCCAGAAGACTCAGCAGCTCCAGCAGATTCATTCTCAAAATCCTAGTGAGAGAAAGACTGAAAAGTTCTTATAGAGCAATCTGGAGCAATGTGTGAATTCTATGCTACACGCAGGGAACCAGGTGAAGGCGTGGAAATATTTATATGATAGCATTGCAGAAAAAGAAGGGGAATTGTGCAGCTGAGATGTACATGTAGATGATGGAGTAAGATTTTCATGGCTAGAGAGGTCATTGTTCCCCTATTATTCCTAGAGGTAGTGCAGACCTGGGGCAGGGAAGCCAGGCTAGGTTGTGCGCAAAAATCCTCTATGCAGCATGAGATCTCTATAGTACTGACACGCTTGTTTTGAGTCCCCTCAGGTCTCAGAGGTTTTCTTTAAAGGGTAGATGAGTACATCAGGTATCACTGAAAGAGTATATTGTAACAAATCTGGCTTGCAGATGACATTTGAGACTAATGAAACTGGATGGAGATCAAAAGCAGAGATGCTTTTCTCTCTCCCCTTCTCATTTTCTTTGGTGGCGTGCCTTTCCTTGTTACATGCACTCAGTAGGCTGTTGGTGTAAAACGGTAGAAAGATATTCTCCAGACATTGCATGTTCCCGGTTATTTTCTCCCCCTTTTTTTCAGCCTATGCATAATGTTTCGTGGGAAGAAAAGTGTGGACTTGATCTTTGACTTCCAAGAGAGAGAATCAGTGAGATTAGGGATGAGAAAGAAGTCAAATATGTACATACTGATTATGCTGGAGGGGGTTAAGTGTTATCTTCATTGGTCATTTATTGGCTGCACTTCATGCAACTGGAACAATAGTGTATTGCTCTGTAAGCATATTCAGAGATGCCTCTTTTGACTTCCGATGGAGAATATAGAATATGAGATAATTTTAACAGTTTGAAGCCTCTCAGCAGTTTATAGAGTTTCTCAGGGCCATCTAAAACCCCAGTTTCTGTTAAACTGAGCACCAGTTCAAGGAGTTATTCCTGTCCAACAGCAGGAAATAAAAAAAAAAAGGAAAAGTTTGAAGATTCATAGATTTCTAGAACATGTCATCAAAACAACGACTAAGAAATAAAATATCTGTGTCCCCTCTTGGGGCGGTAATTAATTTGGGGTTACTTGGGATGTTAGGTTAACAAGGTAAATTTGCCTAGGTGTTGAGAGTTCTTGCTACGAATCTTTAAAAACAAATGAAACCCATAAAATTTAAGTACCGCTTATGTCGAATGTTGGCAGCAGGATGAGAAAATCTCAAGCAGGTGATGGAGATTAGTTTGTTGCTGAAAATCTAGAACAAATTTCTAGGAAAAATATCCACCAAAGCGTCTTAGAGACTCCCCTGCTTAGGAGGGAGATGCTTGAATGAACATTTGCTTAACACTGAAAAGGAAGCACAATCAGGTGGGAAGGGCCCTCAGGAGGTCTCAAGTCCAGCTTCCTGCCCAAAGCAAGGCCAGCTTTGGGATGAGTCCAGGCTGCTCAGGGCTTTTATTATAGCTCTTGAAAACTCCAAGGACAGAGTTCGCACAGCCTTACTGGTCAACCTACTTCGCTGTTTGACAGTCCCCATCATAAAAAATTTTTTCCTGTATCCAGTCTGAACCTCTCCTCTTTCACCATATTGCCTCTTGTCCTCCTGCCAAGCACCACTGTGAAGATCTTGGCTCCATCGTCTTGTTTATGTAACGCCAAGCAGCTGTTATGGTCTTCCCAAAGCTGTCTCTTCTCCAGGCTGAAAATGTCCTGGTCCCCCAGCCTCTCCTCACAAGGCAAGTGTTCCAACCTCCAGCTTGCATAGTGGTATGACCAGGTGCCTGCCCTTTTTATTGTCTTTATGCATCTCTTACTGACCACTGCCAAGAAAGGATATTGGGTTTACTGGACCTTTGGCTTGATTTGTTACAAACATTTTTATACCTTGAAACTATTGATGGTGTCTTGTGATTTACTGTATGTATGTTATACTGTGTGTACTGTATTTTAGGACAGCTGTTTGTACATGTTCATCTGTAGGCACTTAAAATATATGATCTACCTAAAATATTAGGTAATAACGATACTCAAAAGTTCAAATAAATGTTGACAGACTAGTATTTTTTTTTCTCTATTGTATTTTTCCTAATATCCAATTTCTGAACTATAATACATTACATATTTCCATGTTTTAGTCATTCAATACAGTGTCAAATGAGAAAAATACAAACAGAAAAAGATGAAAGTCGAATAAAAGTTCCCAAAAATTGCCTACGACACTTTCTACACTTTTCTCATTATTACTTATCTTCACATAGCCAATTACCTATGCAAATGATTTTTTTTTGTGGACTGGTTATATTAGCTACCTTTTATTAGGCCATTAATATTCATTAACTGTGGGCAGACACTTTTCTAATTTAATTTTCTTTTTTAAATATTATAAATACAAAAATATGTTAAAGCATAGCTTAGTCTTTTATTTGTGTTAGTAACTTCCAAATTGTCTCAAATATAACACATTTGTATGTAATGTACATGAACTATTAAAAAAATATTTATATGAGTGTTCTGGGTGAAGCAATCCCAATATACCAGTATACAAGTGGTCAGCTAGCATGCTTTGTTTGTGCCAAATTCAATGTTTTGACACCCATTATATATCATGGACTGATTTGTCACAAAGTACTTGTAATCATATAGCTGCACAGTTTATACAATATTGATATCCAGTAGGTATAAAATGTACAATGAAAAATGATTGCAATAAATTATCCAGTCAAAGTTTTAAGTTAAGCAGTACTTTTTAACATCAGACTTTCACACAATTTCATTGTAAACGTGGGACTTATTGGCAGTGCGTTGTGGATGCCATAAATAGAAATCATTCATTGAAGAAGGGATAGAAATTCTAGAAGAAAAGTTCATGAAAGACTGTTATACACAGAAGTGTGGATATAACCCCTTGTACAGGAAGTGTCCCTGCTGAAGTTGCTGGAAACACAGAAGAATATTGTTGTATATTCCCTATACTCTTACACACTTCTAGTTCCTGGCCCTGCCAGAGGCAGGGTACAGTGGTGACCAGACCTTCAGCCTGGCCCAGTGTAGCTATTTGTGTGTTCTAATTCACCTTTAAAATGCTGTATTTGTATTTTCCACAAGCCACAGCTTCACATGTAGAATAGTGTAAATTAAACATTTCTGTTCCTGGAAAACAAAATAAGATTAGCAATTAGTTTGACCTAATGTTCTCAGTGTAATGTAGATCAGAAGCAACTCTGTTAAAATCAGTAATTCTACAACAAAATAGAAGTGATAAAAAGGGCACAATGGCACTTTGTATTTGCTGTGTTTTGTGTTTGGATTTTTGTTTTGCTGTTTGGGGTGGGGTTTTTTGTTTTGTTTTTATTGTGGGACATAAAAGAAGTGAAACCTCCTACAGGTTTTTTCCATCTCTACCTTCTTCCTGATTTCCATACAGAAACATATTTTGCCATATCTAAAACTTTCAGACTAAGAGATCTGCTTATTATTTCTCCATGCTTTCCACTGAAATGCACATTTCATTTGTTATGCTCAATTTCAGAATGGTGGCTTTCTTTTTCGAACTGCCAGTCATACTACAGGAAGTATCATGTTGGCACTCTAAAGCCCTGGTGTGCTTGCTTTCATCAGGTTGTCATAGTCTAAAAATTCTGTCCACAGTAGAATTTATTTCTAGAATATTGGATGAATGTGCTGGTGTTAGAAGGTGGAGTGCAATACTTTTAATTAGAAATATTTTTTTCCCCAAGGATATAAAATAAGAGTAGAAGAACTAATTGGAAAAACCCCAATAATTTAAGTCTAATTTTACAAACTGATCTGTGACTCACAGGCCTCAAGTCTCTGGCTACAGTTCTCTGGGTGAAGGATTAAATTTTATATTTATGCTATGTCATGTATTATTTAAATAGCACAATATAGAACTAGATCTTATATATATATACACATATAACACCAGTTGTACTGCTGTTCATCTTGAAATCTCATATATGAAACACTGTTCACTGATCTTAGCCAGAAACATATAATGCCAGCTGGCTTGGAATCATTAGCTTGGAGCAGCCTCCTTAATTCACTTTTTGGCCCTTCCTTGTCTCATTGCTATAGGGAGCAGATAACTCTACAGTGCTTACCAGCATCTCTACCCCCAGATACAGGCTCTTATAACTGAATAACAACATCAAGGAGGCTCCCACTTTTTCCTTCTTTTTCTCTAGTGTAGAAGTCACACAACAGTTTAGTCCCTTGCCATTTACTCACATAGCTAAATAAACATAGAACAGATACAATTTGGCATCTCCAAAATGTTATATCACTGATTTTTAACTTAACAACAGAATTTTCCTTATGAAGTGCAAAGTTATTTCACTCTTTGGTCTCATTATTGTGTCTGTACTGTACTTTTAAGTAGATTGTGTGCCAAAAGTTTTTGCCTGAGTCCTCTAGTTGCTTTCACACCTATTTTCTCCTTAGCCACTAGCAGGAAATAGTACTTGGTGTAAATTGATCAGGCAGCCTGCAGTTAAAAGATTTTTTATTATAATATCTTATTTTGAGTCATACTATTATCTTCATCAGGTATCTCACACATCAGATCCCACATAACATTTTATAACTTTGACTAGAACGGCTGTTTTCAGCCACTAGGTTAAGTCTTGAAAATTCAAGACACTAACGTTAAAGCGTGTACAGACTAACATGAAATAAGGAGGATGCCATAGAAAAAAAGTCTATTTTTAAATAATCTTAAGTCAGAGCTGGACAGTTGTTTTGGCAAATAATAACAGCACCAAGTCACCCTGAAAGCATTAGGAAAGATCCATGCTTCTTGTTCTTATGACAATTAATCAATGCAAATTGAAACCAGAATTTCAAGGTCCAACTCTATGGGTGTTTTCCACGGAATATTGGTCATAAGCACCCTTGCCAATAGCTCTTTGTGTAATCATACTGAAAGTCTTTAAAACACTGAAGCACTGGTACTGATGCAGCATGCACTGTGTTACTAAGCTCTTCGCTTCTGAATTTAAAACATGTAAATAAAAAAAAATAAACCCCCGTACACTGTAGCATACAATAGCCATTGGTAACCAGGGCACTGAATTAATCTGTTGTGCTCAAATGAAAAGCACGAGCACATTAGATACTGCACTTGGTACCTACACAAAGATAAAAAGCCCTATCTCAGAAACGGTCATTATCTCTAGAGCTTGTTAAACTGGTGGCTCAAATGGGCAATGAAGTCTTTTCAATTCTCAGATAACTCTTCCAAAGTTCTTTGAAAAATGTTCTGAGAAAACAGCACTAAGTGAAAATCGGTATTTTAGAAGACAGTTTTTGCTGGAATAAACTTTCATCACATCAGAAATATGTCACATTCTATTTCCTCTTTTGTTCTTGAAGCACAATGTAGAAAATAATAAAAGAGGAGAGAAACAGTGAATGAGTCTCTGTGATCATACTGCAAGATAATTCTAGGTTAAAAAAAACAGCTAAAAAACTATGAACAGGATTTGGGGGTTGGGGAAAGTGTTTTACTGCATATTGCTAGAACTGTGCAGGCACAAAATACCAAAATATCTGACCTCAATATTATTTTGACAAAGTAAGAAAAAGGCAGAAAAGCTCATACAGTGTTTGGACAACAGGTAACACAGAACTTCCTGAAGCAGCTCCTTTGGATGAAAATTGGAGTCAATTCATTTTGGGAAGAACTTTTGAATGTTTTAACACTATAGCAGAGATCATTTGGCCATGGTATTAAAGTGGAGTGGGTGCTACCTGTTAGATATAGAACTACGAGGTTTTCTGTGCACTTACAGTGAGGTGCTAATGGAATTTTATTTGACCCTGCCAAACACTCAACCTGTGTGTGCCCTAGTACAGCTCATAACACAAGACATTTCATGTGATTTATTTAAACCATTACCTACTTAAGAACATCTCCTAGTATGTTATTATCACCCATATTTAAGAGAAAGGAACACTATTCCTAGGGAAGGCAAACTGGTTAGATAAGGTTTACCAGAGATGCCCTTGATATTATCCAAACCCTCCAACTTTTTTATTCCATCAGTCTTAACTGATTACCCATTTTTAACTAACAGTATCAGCTAACACAGTTGTTTAAAACTTGTGTTGTTACTTTTACCAGTGTAAAGGAGGGAGGAGAATGCAATGAATCCATGAAAAGGCAGACTGGCTAACAAACATCTCTGGTTAAGTGACTTGCGCAACTGAAAGGTTTCATCAGAAACAGAAGAGAAAGAGGATGATTTTCTTTTTTTGTAAGGTATAGGGCATTTATTTTTACTCTGAAAGACTAATAAACAAGAGAAAGAATTACTTCAGGTATGTGTTTTGAGGTGTTTATTTTGCTAATTCCCCCCAGCTTCCTCAGTTGGAATTATCAGCTGGAATGCCTGAGTACTTTGTTAGCTTTGAGGCTCCAGTAACTTCTTTTTCTTAACCTTCTGTTATCAGCACACCTTTTTATTTCAACCCCTCCCAGCCATTTCTTCTCCCTCTCTGTTCAGACCCCTGCCTCTTCTTTCTTCCCTCCAAATAATTTTGAATAAATCAAGCCTGTGAAATTTTCTTTATGAAGAAGCTTGAATACACTAGAATCCATTAAAAGTAAAACCTTCGGAGATCTCTCATCAGGATATTATACCCTCCTTCCTGAGCAAAGAGATAAGGCTTGTTAGAGCATGCATTTTTCTCAGGATAGGTGTCGTGGTTTTAAAACCCATCTGTCAGCTAAACACACACAGTCACTTGCTCACCCTCCACCTCCCAAGGATGAGGGAAAGCATTAAAGGGGTGAAGCAAAAAGAGACTTGTGGGTCGAGATAAGAATGATTTAATATCTAAACTATAACAACAACAACAACAACAATAATAATAAAAACAAATATACAAATATATAAATATACAGTTATACAAATGAGTGATACACAGTGCAACTGCTCACCACCAGAAGACCAAGGCTCAGCTCATTTCCAGATAATGATCCTGG